>NC_052338.1:22840202-22890202 GCF_016432855.1 Salvelinus namaycush | reverse complement strand
GTGTGGAGGGAGGAAGGAAGGGCCCACCCTATAGTTGTTTACAACCCTCTCACTGTCTGGCATAGCTCCCACTCAGCCATGCTGAACTTGTTTACAACTACAGCCAACCAATCAGCAGGCTCACAGCCCCCCTTCAACACCACAGAGCCAATCAGAATGCTCACCGCTTATTCAGTCATATGATGCCTCTGATAAGAGGAAGTCTCTTGATCCAGCCCCTACCCCTCGTACCTGGAGGTGGGAATGGGATTGGGATAACATGGAAATGATATGGGAATGAGGTGAGTCCCGGTAATTTCAGGATGACTCATTCTGGGTACTTTGAGGGGCAGGGAGCATTTTTATAACCAGGATGTGACCCAAAGTCAGCGGGGAGAGGCCGGGACGTGTGTCTGTGTCTGTGGTTTTCATCTGTGGATGGAAAAGCCCATGAGCATTACAGGAGCTTCAGTGGCTCTTTTGCCTCTGGAGAGAGTTGCCGTAATCTGGGAGTGAGAGAGTGTGTGTGCATAGGGAATCTCTTCTACTTGCCCAATGTACGCAGATGGGTACAGATGTCTCTCTCCACGCCACTCCAGGGTGACATGCGCCTGCTGGCCCTTTCTGATGGGAGGTAGGGATTGGACAGGGTATTAATTGTGGTATGAAAGAAAGAAAAGAAAGAAAGAAAGGAGGACAGAAAAGTGAAAGATCCTCAGGTGATATAGTTGCTTGTGTGCTGGTCTTAGGTTTCCAGTTTGTTTGCGTGAGCAAATTTGATTGACCTGTATAAATGTTAGATGGGATCAATGAAATAGGTTGTTGTCATGGCCGTGTGTTGACTTAATGACGTTGTTGCTCTCTTTACTCTGTATCAGATGGGTGACAGTCTCTCTTTACTCTGTATCAGATGGGTGAGAGTCTCTCTTTGCTCTGTATCAGATGGGTGACAGTCTCTCTTTACTCTGTATCAGATGGGTGACAGTCTCTCTTTACTCTGTATCAGATGGGTGAGAGTCTCTCTTTGCTCTGTATCAGATGGGTGACAGTCTCTCTTTACTCTGTATCAGATGGGTGACAGTCTCTCTTTACTCTGTATCAGATGGGTGACAGTCTCTCTTTACTCTGTATCAGATGGGTGACAGTCTCTCTTTACTCTGTATCAGATGGGTGACAGTCTCTCTTTACTCTGTATCAGATGGGTGACAGTCTCTCTTTGCTCTGTATCAGATGGGTGACAGTCTCTCTTTGCTCTGTATCAGATGGGTGACAGTCTCTCTTTACTCTGTATCAGATGGGTGACATTCTCTCTTTACTCTGTATCAGATGGGTGACAGTCTCTCTTTACTCTGTATCAGATGGGTGACAGTCTCTCTTTACTCTGTATCAGATGGGTGACATTCTCTCTTTACTCTGTATCAGATGGGTGACAGTCTGTTACTGCTACTGTATGCATTTCACTGTTGAAATGGGATGTTTCCCTGGTGCACTGTTGGGTGGGTGTGGTTGGATGGGTTCACTCTGTTGACAATAACAGTACTCTACTTTGATGTAGTGCGGCTGAGGGAGATTTAGTGTGTGTGTGTGTGTGTGTGTGTGTGGTGTGTGTGTGTGTGTGTGTGTGTGTGTGTGTGTGTGTGTGTGTGTGAAGTCCGTGTTGATGAGAAGCACAAGCTGGGTCCATATGGCCATTCATTTAATGACTAAATATACTTTTTTCTGGACTGGCTGCCTCTTGCCTGATTATTAGTTATTATGCACCTATCAGATACAGTGACATACGTGGTGAATGTTATCAGTATGCCATCTGTAAACATACTTTATTCTGAGGCTGGGCTAGTATAGATATGATTCAACTGGCTGGGGTATTTGGCACTATTGCACTGTATAATAGCGGCTGGCCACAGCAGTCAATTGTTTATTTTCTGTGTGTGTGTGTGTGTGTGTGTGTGTGTGTGTGTGTGTGTGTGTGTGTGTGTGTGTGTGTGTGTGTGTGTGTGTGTGTGTGTGTGTGTGTGTGTGTGTGTGTGTGTGTGTGTGTGTGTGTGTGTGTGTGTGTGTGTGTGTGTGACTACAGGTGGACCCATCTGGAGAGAAACTGCTATTTTAGGCCAGCTAATGGTCAGACTAAGGTGGCAGTTGAAACATATCATCTGCTGGCAAGAACCCCAGTGCTAACCGCTAACAACCCTCCTGTGTGACCATACTGGTCTGTCCCTGTGGCCCCACACCACAGGGGTGTGTTCTGTCCTACTGTTCGCTGGTGGTAGACATACATCTAATCTGTCGGTTAATAACATGGACAAACTGAACACACTGACCAGCACGGCCCAGGGCTCCCAGATGACCAGCGGACTGTAGTAGAGATGATGTCTAGTACACACACACACACACACACACACACACACACACACACACACACACACACACACACACACACACACACACACACACACACACACACACACACACACACACACACACACACTGGCCCCTGGGGAGAGAGAGCTGCTCAGTTTGGCCTGTGTGTTGATTTGATACTGGCCGGGCATCTGACAGCCCAGCCATGTGTGTGTGTGTGTGTTTTTCCCCCGCCTGAAGCCACGGACCAGACCCCAGCTTAGACCGGGAGATTCACTGATTACAAAGAGCAGTTTCAGTCAGCACTGCAGTGCACACTGTCTGGCTCTGTGTACGCCTGGATGAAAAAATGAAAGCAGTGCACTTTAGGCGCCCCTGCTATAACCTTGAGTTCGTACTGTACCCGACGCTGTGATGCAATGCCCACCATCCGTTCTCAAATTGACTGCACTGCTGCCAAGCCTTGTATCCATTATAGTTGTGTTAAGTGTATTTGAAACACGTCTTTTAATTCTCCAGACCATGTCTTTAAAGCTCACACGCTAAACCACATATTTGTGGCATTTCATTGTAGGCCAAATACAGTAAAAGTAGCCTGTTTTCCATCATTTTCAGTGCTTAGTCACTGTGTGCGTCCCAAATGGAACCCTATTCCCTATATAGTGCACTACTTTTGACCAGAGCCCTATGGGCCCTAGTCAGAAGTAGTGTGACATGCAAAAGGGTGCTGTTTGGGATATAACCACTCTCTCAATTCTACAATGGGAGGTTATTTTGGGCTTTTCCAGCCACATAGAGGGAACAGTGCTGCTGACACAAGCTGGATGAATGTATGTAGAATATTCACCCAACAGATCCACACTAGTTATAGTATATTCACCCAACAGATCCACACTAGTTATAGTATATTCACCCAACAGATCCACACAAGTTATAGTATATTCACCCAACAGATCCACACTAGTTATAGTATATTCACCCAACAGATCCACACTAGTTATAGTATATTCACCCAACAGATCCACACTAGTTATAGTATATTCACCCAACAGATCCACACTAGTTATAGTATATTCACCCAACAGATCCACACTAGTTATAGTATATTCACCCAACAGATCCACACTAGTTATAGTATATTCACCCAACAGATCCACACTAGTTATAGTATATTCACCCAACAGATCCACACTAGTTGTTAGATTGTATTCTATCTGGAGCCTGGATGTGTGACTGACTACCACAGATTGCTCTTTGTATAATATATTTCCAGATGCATTCACCAGTCCAGATACACCATTGAGATTATAGTGAGACGTGGTGGGCCAAGTCACTGTTAATGTTTTCCTTAGAGTCCTTTGCCACTTTTCCATTTGTGAAAGAAGGAAAGACTGGTGTGTTACATGTTGTCACACCTTGCTGCATTGTGCAATATGGATGAGAACCCTTTTCACACCTCCCAACTTGCTGATACATTTTTCACCACTACGCATCATTTATTCATGAATAAATCATTATCAGGGGCTCATTGAACGGTGAGGAACTATGATATGCCCACTGCCTGTTGCTGCTCTCAGAATGTTCTTCAGATTCCAAAAAGTTGTTATCAAGATTCTCAAGACACAATGTTGACTTCCCATGTTTTATACTACAGGGACGTGTGATGTTTCTACTCCATTGTCACTCAGCGTTGTTTCCATATAATTAGTGTCAGTAGAACGGGCATTCCCAATAAATTCAATGACGCCATAATGGGAGGACTGCCGGCCGTTTTCAATCTCCTTATAGGAGTAAAGCAGGAATTCTAATTATATGGTTGTTTTCTCTCTCTCCACACTAACAGAATATGACAGACACCTAGCTCACAGCAAAGGCATGGCGACAGCTTACCTGGACCCCAACCTCAACCACGCCCTGGCTGGGGGGGCCAAGTCGCGCCTCAGTGCGGGCACAGCCACGGAGCGGGCTCCCGGGGCCCCTGACAGGGTCCTGAAGGTCTTCCATCACTTCGAGAGCAATAGCGAGCATAGCACATGGGCCAGCAACATCCGCCATGGGGACGCCACCGATGTCAGGGTAAGACAGAGGGCAAATGTATGGCAACAGGGGTCTCACACACACACACACATACTAGCGTTGCACCGTATACCGAAACTTTGGAACTTTTTCGATAAAACAAAAAACTTTTTGATACTAGAATTTTTGTTACATTCAGTACCTCTGTCAAATGTGTCTCATGTGATTGAGAGAATTGATCAGGGCCCGGTTTCCCAAAAGCATCTTAAGGCTAAGTTCATCATTAGAACCTGTTTCCCAAAACCATCTTTATTAACATTGCACTTGAAAACACTCGCAATCTAACGCCTGCCTCAGAGCACTCGTAGAACAACGCCTGCCTCAGAGCACTCGTAGAGCAGCTCAGTGTGTCAGAGCACTCGTAGAACAACGCCTGCCTCAGAGCACTCGTAGAGCAGCTCAGTGTGTCAGAGCACTCGTAGAACAACGCCTGCCTCAGAGCACTCGTAGAGCAGCTCAGTGTGTCAGAGCACTCGTAGAACAGCTCAGTGTGTCAGAGCACTTGTAGAACAGCTCAGTGTGTCAGAGCACTCGTAGAGCAACTCAGTGTGTCAGAGCACTCGTAGAACAGCTCAGTGTGTCAGAGCACTCGTAGAGCAACTCAGTGTGTCAGAGCACTCGTAGAACAGCTCAGTGTGTCAGAACACTCGTAGAGCAGCTCAGTGTGTCAGAGCACTCGTAGAGCAGCTCAGTGTGTCAGAGCACTCGTAGAACAGCTCAGTGTGTCAGAACACTCGTAGAGCAGCTCAGTGTGTCAGAGCACTCGTAGAGCAGCTCAGTGTGTCAGAGCACTCGTAGAGCAGCTCAGTGTGTCAGAGCACTCGTAGAGCAGCTCAGTGTGTCAGAGCACTCGTAGAGCAGCTCAGTGTGTCAGAGCACCCATAGAGCACTCGTAGAACAGCTCAGTGTGTCAGAGCACTCGTAGAACAGCTCAGTGTGTCAGAGCACTTGTAGAGCAGCTCAGTGTGTCGTTGGATGCTTTTTTCCCCCTCCACTTTATACACAGAAGATCTCCGCTAAATATCTCTCTGTGGCCACAGATAACTTCAGAACAAAGTTGACTACAAATACAAAGTTGCCAATGTCAATTGATACAAGCAAGCAGCGTGTAAAAATATTCTTCAAATGAAAACCGAGATGACTACATTAAAATATAAACAGTAGGCTATAGGTCTATTTCAATCATTGAAATACGTTTCATGTTCAATCAATTGAGTTCTATTTCGCTATGTGTAGCCTAACATGTGCACAGTGATGTGCCAAATCAGTTATTTAATGCATTTTTATTGGGTAAGCGTTAGAGTAAGCCGGCTCAATATTTGCAGGCGTAGGCGATAATATCTCTCTAGGAGCTGGTCTGTCATCATTATTGTGAAATCTAATGTTAAGGAAAGATTTGAATGGAGAAAGCTGATCTGAGCGCAGTGCTCACTTTCTTTTTGATCCTACCTGTATCGACACATGATCCAACAATGCACTTCGCGACCTTTCTCTCTGCGTGGTGCAAGCGACCTTTCTCTCTGCGTGGGGCAAGCGACCTTTCTCTGCGTGGGGCAAGCGACCTTTCTCTCTGCGTGGGGCAAGCGACCTTTCTCTCTGGGTGGTGCAAGCGACCTTTCTCTCTGTGTGGCGCAAGCGACCTTTCTCTCTGTGTGGTGCAAGGCGACCTTTCTCTCTGTGTGGTGCAAGCGACCTTTCTCTCTGGGTGGTGCAAGCGACCTTTCTCTCTGTGTGGCGCAAGCGACCTTTCTCTCTGCGTGGTGCAAGGCGACCTTTCTCTCTGCGTGGTGCAAGGCGACCTTTCTCTCTGCGTGGTGCAAGCGACCTTTCTCTCTGTGTGGCGCAAGCGACCTTTCTCTCTGCGTGGTGCAAGGCGACCTTTCTCTCTGTGTGGTGCAAGCAACCTTTCTCTCTGCGTGGTGCAAGCGACCTTTCTCTCTGCGTGGTGCAAGCGACCTTTCTCTCTGCGTGGTGCAAGGCGACCTTTCTCTCTGCGTGGTGCAAGCGACCTTTCTCTTCTAGGTGCAAGCGACCTTTCTCTTCGTGGTGCAAGCGACCTTTCTCTGCGTGGTGCAAGCGACCTTTCTCTTCTAGGTGCAAGCGACCTTTCTCTGCGTGGTGCAAGCGACCTTTCTCTTCGTGGTGCAAGCGACCTTTCTCTGCGTGGTGCAAGCGACCTTTCTCTGCATGGTGCAAGCGACCTTTCTCTGCATGGTGCAAGCGACCTTTCTCTGCGTGGTGCAAGCGACCTTTCTCTGCGTGGTGCAAGCGACCTTTCTCTTCGTGGTGCAAGCGACCTTTCTCTGCAGGGTGCAAGCGACCTTTCTCTGCGTGGTGCAAGCGAACTTTCTCTTCGTGGTGCAAGCGACCTTTCTCTGCGTGGTGCAAGCGACCTTTCTCTTCATGGTGCAAGCGACCTTTCTCTGCGTGGTGCAAGCGACCTTTCTCTGCATGGTGCAAGCGACCTTTCTCTGCGTGGTGCAAGCGACCTTTCTCTGCGTGGTGCAAGCGACCTTTCTCTGCGTGGTGCAAGCGACCTTTCTCTGCGTGGTGCAAGCGACCTTTCTCTTCATGGTGCAAGCGACCTTTCTCTGCGTGGTGCAAGCGACCTTTCTCTGCGTGGTGCAAGCGACCTTTCTCTGCATGGTGCAAGCGACCTTTCTCTGCGTGGTGCAAGCGACCTTTCTCTGCGTGGTGCAAGCGACCTTTCTCTTCGTGGTGCAAGCGACCTTTCTCTGCAGGGTGCAAGCGACCTTTCTCTGCGTGGTGCAAGCGAACTTTCTCTTCGTGGTGCAAGCGACCTTTCTCTGCGTGGTGCAAGCGACCTTTCTCTTCATGGTGCAAGCGACCTTTCTCTGCGTGGTGCAAGCGACCTTTCTCTGCATGGTGCAAGCGACCTTTCTCTGCGTGGTGCAAGCGACCTTTCTCTGCGTGGTGCAAGCGACCTTTCTCTGCGTGGTGCAAGCGACCTTTCTCTGCGTGGTGCTAGCGACCTTTCTCTTCATGGTGCAAGCGACCTTTCTCTGCGTGGTGCAAGCGACCTTTCTCTGCGTGGTGCAAGCAACCTTTCTCTTCGGGGTGCAAGCAACCTTTCTCTCTGCGTGGTGCAAGCGACCTTTCTCTCTGCGTGGTGCAAGCGACCTTTCTCTCTGCGTGGTGCAAGCGACCTTTCTCTCTGTGTGGTGCAAGCGACCTTTCTCTTCATGGTGCAAGCGACCTTTCTCTGCGTGGTGCAAGCGACCTTTCTCTCTGCGTGGTGCAAGCGACCTTTCTCTCTGCATTGTGTTTTAGGAAAAGCATGTTACATCTTCGGCCGTTGTAGATAGATACATTGTTAAATCCCTCGTAAGCCTTGTTCATATTACCCATAAGCACTCCGTTATGAAGCGATGGATGTCATGCTTTTCAATGGGGACGTCCACAAAGTAGTGGAATCGCAACGCCCCCTTGCTGTTCAAGGCTCCGTTGGAAGATGAACGCTGCATACTTTGAAATTTTCCAAACTTTACGTCGTCTCCAATCCAGACAGAGTCCGTCAAAGAACAGGAATTTAGCAAATCACAGAAGAAGATAAAACTATGTGAGTTTCAGGTTGGCTTTATTGGATAGCTAACAAATTGTAAACAATGACCCCTTCCTATATAATGGGTCATTATTAAAAGTACCCTTTTAATAGTAATGTTAAATAATACACATTGGCTGTTTAGCCAATTATATTATGACTGTTGCCTCCCATTTTTAAGTTTATTGTGATGGTAGTGACTTTTGATTTTGGTGATAATTATTGGGTGGAGGTCGCTAGCTACAGTGGAATCTTCAACCTATATATTTCTCCTGTCTTGAATGAAAAGATCATATTTATTTTTATTTGATTTAACCTTTATTTAACTAGGCAAGTCAGTGTAGAAAGATATTTTGCCATCTCCAAAATAAATCCTATCTCTGATGAGAGTAGGCTCTCCTCCATCTTGTCTTGTGAAACCCTACCCTATGCTCTCCGTCCAGTAGCGGAATGAGATTGCATGAAGTTGAAGTACGGTGTAATGAAATACATCACAATGTAAACGGGGCATAAAGGCTTCTGCATGCTTCGGTTCGGCTAGGCAAACCGAACGAGTGTGCTCTAGAAAAACGCGGCAATAGTACTATTTGTCCATCTTGAGACGCCATAGTCAGAATTAATCTGAGATAATTCAAGAAGTTTTTGCCAAGGAGATCTAACTAGGATTTTTGATGCAGTATTTCTCAAGTGAAAAAATGTGCATGAAAACGAGTTGTCTGTCGTTGAATTACAAGTACTTCATTGAAGAATCCCTACTGTTGACCAATCACTGACGAAGGGGTGTAGACTTCGGCTGCCAAACTTCGGCTTGCCTCGAGAAAAAATTACGTGTGTATGAACAGCCGAAAAAACCTTTGCCAAAGGCCAAAATGAACAAAAACGTCACAAAATGTCATCATAATATATGCACAAACTGTTTCGGATGGGAAGCGTGCGGATGTCTTAAGTTCCATCGCTATCGGGAAACCGAGCCCAAGTCTGAATGCAACACGGCATGTAGAAATGTTAAAACTGTGTATTACTGTTCACAAAACAATATCCGTACAGGCTAGAACACTTTCACAATGCAAGATGAAATCGGTAGATTCCAGCTTTAATTGTAGGCTAACTTTCCTTGGCTAGCTTACAGCTGAATTCACTACAATAGTTCTTTGTTTGTGATAATGCACCAACCATAATGCAAAATATGCTGATTTCAAAGCTACCACCAAAAACTGTATTAATTCACTTTGTGTCCCTCGCCACGAAAAACTCATTCACTTCTACATCTTCCTTTGCCTCCAGTCTGGTTTCCACTAGATTCCATAGCCACATTCTGCCTTGCAAATTATATCATTCATTTCTTAAAGAGACAGTGCACACTTTCGAAAAGAAAAGATTGCTTCTTCTATGCAAATGTTGTTAATCAGTACAATAAAATAATATGTTCTCTTCGCAGTTGACAATAAAATAATATGTTCTCCTAGCAGGTGACAATAAAATAATATGTTCTCTTCACAGTTGACAATAAAATAAGTCCTAAATGTAAGGGATTGTTTGTCATCTGTAGCCCCATGATGTCAGCTAAAACAAGCTCAATAACTCACTGCATGCACACACTCCTATTGAATAATACTAATTCACCTGTATTGTGAATAGAACCACATCTTGATTTACCCAGTTTATCAATATAGATTTACCATTCAACTATGTTGTTTTGTAGTTAGATTGGTAAAAACAAAGTCAAATTGATTGTATAATTGATTCAATTAATGCATACATGGCTGTCTCAAAATAATTTACATAAAAATGTTCAAATGGAATGATGTCGAACTCAAAGATGCCCAACGATTGAACATAGCAGTAACGTATCTGTCTGGATCAAGTGACATTCTGTGACTTTGGCTAATAAGCCTTCTCTTTTTTTGTGGTATCATTTTGGTATTGGGATACTAAACCTGGTATCAGTATCGAAGTCAAAATTCTGGTATTGTGACCACACACACACACACACACACACACACACACACACACACACACACACACACACACACACACACACACACACACACACAGACACACAGACACACAGACACAGACATAGAGGAAGTTAAGTCTGGGAACAGACTTAACCATTAGAGGGGTGGAATAGCATCTGACCCTGCATCAGAGCTAGAGCCAATCAGTGTACAGATTTTTTTTTCAAATACCTGTCGTACAGTCATGAAGAGCTGATAGAGACTGGCTGTGTATACCTGAATCTCCTACAAACACACAGACTGATCGACTGTCACTCTGTTTCTCTGCTGCGCTGAAAGAGCATGAGTAATTGACTGGATGCAGTCTTTTGGCTGTTAGAGCCCAGTGTATAGCTGCTGCTGTACAGACAGCTTGGTGGTGTTGCACGTCAGAGCAGTGATTCAGCAGTGTAGTTGTTGCTTTGTCAATTGCTATATGTTACTGAAAGTTCAGAGCACAATCCCTCATTGTTTTTCAAATTGGAATACCGTAGTGTGATTGTTCTGTGGTTACCCTTCAACTGTCCAATTGCACTCCAACTCCCTTCACTGAGAGAGAGGTCTGTGTGGCTCCGTCAGTTCATGTTGCGGATTCTCTTTTAAAGCTGCAATATGTGACTTTTTGGGCGACTTGACCAAAATCACATAGAAATGTAAGTTATAGATCTGTCAATCTTATTGAAAACAAGTCTAAGAAGCGGTATATATGTTCTATGTGCGCTATTCTATGCTTCTCGTTCTTAAGTTTTGTTTTTGCGTCTTACTCAAACAGCTGAAAATACTATATTTTTGGTTATTGAAAAGAGATTTCACAGTGGTTTAGATGGTACCATGATTCTCTACACTATACATTGCTTATTTTGTCACATAAACTAAAATTAGGTGAACTATCAGAATGTTTTAAACCAGGAAATGGCGGAATGATTTCTGCATATTGCACCTTTAACTGATGTTGCTGTGCCTTAGCTCTGTGATCTTCAGCGGCAGTTAGCCTAGGTCTCACATACGCCGCACCTGAAGCCTCAAAGTTGGCTAATTACAGAAAACCCTTCACAAAGCGCTTATAGGACACATTTAAAGGCGTGTGTGAATTATGACACTATGGGACTAGCATTGTTTCTCCTCAGGTAGATGAACTGAGAGAGGCTATCAAGCAACTAGCTTGGTCTCTGGTCTTTGTCATGCGTCCCATAAGGGTTGGCAAAACAGCACAAACCGATCTGAGACCAGGCTAAGCAAACACCGGTCTGCAGAAAGACATTTTGCTACATTCTCCCTGCCCTCACTGACACAGACACTCAGTTATAGTGGTGTGAAACTGTGAATTGATTCCTGGCACATAACATCCTGACTCCTAGATCTCCTATTTTCTGGAGAAAGGCAACCATTGAGAAATGGTACATTGGTTGCATCCCAAATGGCACCCTATTCCCTATATAGTGCACTACTTTTGACCAGAGCCCTATGCTTGGTCTCAGTGCAGTCAGCAGATGCCTGTATTGATTTGTAGGGCTGGATGAGGTACGTTGTGTATTGGATCCACATCCGCTTCCTGGTTCCATCCCAGAATAAACATCATGTTCCTATCCCCTGAGGTGCTCCCCAAGGACCCCTCATCCCATCACACACACATATCCTGTTCATACTGCATCAATAGCACTCTGCCTGCCCGGGTATAGTGCACTGCTATGGTCAAAAGTAGTGTACTATATAGGGATTCCAGATATCCATATAAGACAAATATTATCAATAATAACACCATAAAATTACATGTAATTATATCTACCTGGTGCCTGGTAGTCATTCTGTAAATCCATTACATTTCGTGTGTATTCATTTGTGAATGACCATCACCCATTTCGTATGATATATTACGAATTACAATTTGTATTATATGTTACGAATTTGCTAAATGTACAATATGTTACAAATCTGCAAACCGTATGATGTTACGAATTCTAGCTAGGTGGCTAACGTTAGCTAGCTGGCTAACGTTAGCTAGCTGGCTAATGTTAGCTAGCTGGCTAATGTTAGTTAGCTAGCTGACTAACGTTAGCTAGGGGTTAGGGTCAAGTTTAGGAGTTAGGTTAAAGGGTTAAGATTAGGGTTAGAGGAATGGTTAGCTAAAATGGTTAAGGTTAGGGTTAGCTAACATGCTAAGTAGACGCAAAGTAGCTAAAACGTAGAAAGTAGTTGAAAAGTTTCTAATTAGCTAAAATGCTAAAGTTGTCCTTGATGAGATTAGAACTCGCAACCTTTGGGTTGCTAGACGTTTGCATTATACGCCCACCCATCCACCGTGACCAACCACCCTCCTTTCATTTTTTGCTTTAAGTGGCCCTCTGTCTTATGTAATCATACCAAATCTAACATACCACACTAAATGGAGTGTTTTGGATTTACGTACATAATAATATGAAATGATCTGAGACCAGGTGTACTGTATGCAATGTCTACCTTGATAAGAGGTTCACGGTTTGTTTGCATTTGAATTGGCTAATTTGCATGTCCATTGTGCTTTTCTATTTCCATTGCAAACACATGGAAATGCTGTGGTTGGCAAGAATCCAAGTGACTATATGCCAGTGAGATTTGATATATTCTTTTTGGATCTTAAAAATTAGAAAAGGGTAGTAAAATTAGCTTGTTTGTTTGAGATAATCTGTCATATCATCATAGATGCGGCTGTCATCATGTTTAGCCTAATGTGGTGTGAAGGGGAATTTTTCATGCTCCGTTTGGATTGCTCTCCCTAGCTGTTCATGTAAGCAATGAGACTGTTCATGTAAGCATTCTGATTCTGTCTCTATAATCCGTTAGTGTCTTCTTCTTTGTCTTTGTCTTTTCGTCGCCGTCGTCATCTGTTTCGTGCCAAGGGGAACTCTGCTCTTAAGTTATTATACAGGGCAGATGTTGGTCATATTTATTAGGGCATGCAATTGTTTTAAAACGTTCTGCAACGGAAAAAGTAGAGGTAGTCTCTCTCCCTGTGCCAGCTGGTTTTCTGTTGTTTGGTTCCTAATGAATAGGACCATGCTTTTCAAGGTTGGCTCTCAAGCTCTAGGTCGAACCTGTCAGCACACTTAAAAGCATCACTTGGGATATTTAGCCTACGTTTCAGCGACTACCATTCCAAGTTACTTTCCCCCGAGGTCTTCTGGGAGTATACATGTGCTGTGCTTTAACTTCTCTGGGATACGTGGGACGCTAACGTCCCACTTGGCCAAAAGCCAGTAAAAATGCAGAGAGCCAAATTCAAATAAATTACTATAAAAATCAAACTTTCATGAAATCACACATGAAAGATACCAAATTAAAGCTACACTTGTTGTGAATCCAGCCAACGTGTCAGAATTCAAATATGCTTTACGACGAAAGCACACCAAACGATTATGTTAGGTCAGAGCCAAGTCACAGAAAAACACAGCCATTTTTCCTGCCAAAGAGAGGAGTAACAAAAAGCAGAAATAGAGATACAATTAATCACTAACCTTTGATGATCTTCATCAGATGACACTCATAGGACTTCATATTACACAATACATGTATGTTTTGTTCGGCAAAGTTCATATTTATATCCAAAAATCTGAGTTTAGGCGGGACGCTACTCTCTCACTTGGCCAAAAGCCAGAGAAAATGCAGAGCGCCAAATTCTAATAAATTACTATAAAAATAAAACTTTCATTAAATCACACATGAAAGATACCAAATTAAAGCTACACTGGTTGTGAATCCAGCCAACATGTCAGAATTCAAATAACATAGTTTGCTTTCGCCGAAAAGCCTATTATCTGAGGATAGCACCATAGTAAACAAAGAGAGAGAAGCATATTTCAACCCTGCAGGCGCGACACAAAACGCAGAAATAAAAAATATAATTCATGCCTTACCTTTGACAAGCTTCTGTTGTTGGCAATCCAATATGTCCCATAAACATCACAAATGGTCCATTTGTTCGATTAATTCCGTCGATTTATAATATAAATGTCAATTTATTTGGCGCGTTTGATCCAGAAAAACACCGGTTCCAACTTGTGAAACGTGACTACAAAATATCTCAAAAGTTACCTGTAAACTTTGCCAAAACATTTCAAACTACTTTTGTAATACAACTTTAGGTATTTTTTAATGTAAATAATCGATAAAATTGAAGACGGGATGATCTGTGTTCAATACAGGATTAAAACAAACTGTAGCTAGCTTTCTGGTCACGCGCCTCTAACAAACAGGACACTTTAAGTGACCCTCGTTCAAGATGGTCGTACTTCTTCATTACACAAAGGAAAAAACCTCAACCAATTTCTAAAGACTGTTGACATCCAGTGGAAGAGGTAGGAACTGCAGGAAGGTCAATTAGAAATGTATATTCCCAATGAAAACCCATTGAAAAGAGAGTGACCTCAAAAAAAAAAATTCTGAAGGGTTTGTCCTCGGGGTTTCGCCTGCTAAATAAGTTCTGTTATACTCACAGACATGATTCAAACAGTTTTAGAAACTTCAAAGTGTTTTCTATCCAAATCTACTAATAATATGCATATCTTATCTTCTGGGGATGAGTAGCTGGCAGTTGAATTTGGGTATGCTTTTCATCCAAACGTGAAAATGCTGCCTCCTATCCTAGAGAAGTTAAGATAGTATCTAAACAGTCATTCAGATGGTATGTGACATTTTAAAGGGTTCGGGTTAAGGCTATGTAATATTGTGCATTTTGCTTCTCATAAAGGCAGACATGGTGCCCTACCATTGCCTTGTCTGTCATATGGTGGAACCAGACCTATTCACTGCATGCTTTTAATCACCCTGTATAGGAGATGAATATGACTTTTGACTGATGCTATCTTGAAGTTGTAGCCTTGCATTTTGGTATTTCAGTAGCCCAAGATGAATGGCTCCATTTCTTCTGTCTCCATTCTGTGTTCTGGTGGTATTTCTCCCACCTCATTGAAGTTGAGTACACTTGTATTCCGTCAGTTCCGCCGCCTGGCCTACAAAACACTGTCAATTCAATCACCAGCAGAACTGCAGCTATATGGTTCTGTTTGTGTCACTCGGAGTAGACATTTGCCTGCTACTTGAAAATGGACTTGAAATGGCAATTATTAATTTGTATGCAAATTGTTTTTCTTTCAAATTGGGCAGACACATTTTCCCCATTACTCAGACGCTCTCTCTCTCTCTACGATCCTCCTGGGAACTCTGCATCCAGTATTGGATTATAAAACAGAGATTGTGCTGAGATATAATAATGGATGGACAGAGAGGGCTCTACCTTTTTTTGGGCCCACTCACTTCAGCCTCTCTTGACAGACAAAACTTTTAGATTATGGCTCGTGAGATTACACACTTCTGTCTGTGTTGAGCCATTATATTCTACTTCTGCTGATCCTATAGCTGTACCTAGGGGAAACTTCACTCTGGAGCCCCAGCCACCAGCTCAAGAAGCTAACCAAAGCCCATATTTAATCATTTTAATGGAGGGTTGAGGATTTGCGTGCTCCTTAGGAAACCGAGATAAGAGACTGGCTTTAGCTTAGCCGCCCTTAGCTGGCTGAGTAATCTTCTGTTAGAGCAGGTTGGCATGATCATATTGCATTTCTTTATCACTACTCGCCATTGGAATCTTGAGGAGGGTCTATCTCATCTGTGCAGGAAGATTTTCCTTCATTGTTAGAGAAAATAACTAGGTATCGACATCAATTCACATGAAGACAATGTTACTTCAGTAGCTACAGACCTACAAACCTAAAGTAGAGGTGCTATATGGTTACATAGAATATATTCTCTCAGTGCTCTCCTGGTTCCTAGTGCATTGTTATTGGAACTACCATGCAGAATGGATTCTTGTTTAACTTTTTTTCAACCTTCTAAAGAGCCCAGTTCCTTTAGTCCTTGCCGTGGACGGTCTCAAATAAACTTTTGCCATTACACAAGCAGAAAGTCAGTCCCAAAGCTGCATAAAGACCTCCCTAAGTTGGAAACTACATTACCAAACAACGCTGGCCGACAAGCTTTGAATTCCCAGTCCCAATAGGACTCTATGCTTCTCTGGCCTTTCCTCTCTTCCTCCTCTCCTCCTCCTCATTCTCCTCTCCTTGGGCAGTGATCAGGCTCTGTTATCCTCCACAGTGTTGCCACTCGGCCATCAGGCCGTAACTGGGGCACATTGTTGGACCTACTCTGGGGGATCCAGCCATCCAGCCTCTCTCTCTTCCCTCATAAATACAATCTTCTTAAATATGCAATGGCTCTTAAGTGTTTGGGCTGGAATGTCACATCAGATCTGCAGTGTGATAGTATGCACACATACGGCCGCGGATGACACCAGCACAGCCAGGCGAGGCCGGAATATCTCCATGCCAGCCAGCCATAGACTTAACATGGAGCCCTAGAGTTGTGGGCACTAACAACATAATATAACAGACGTGAGTGGTCCGTCTGGCCAGTCATAGACTACAGTCATAAGATAGTCTATTGGCACTCTAGTTGCCGCTTCATGGCTGACAGACGTGAATGGTCCATCTGGTGAGGTCTGGGGGTTTGATGTTAAACCGAACAGACAGTGAGAGAATGTCACAGAGCTAGAGACATGGTATGCCTGGTATGGCAACTGCTCGGCATCTGACCGTAAGGCGCTACAGAGGGTAATGCGAACGGTCCAGTGCATCACTGAGGCCAAGCTTCCTGCCATCCAGGACCTATATACTAAGCGGTGTCAGAGGAAAGCCCGTAAAATTGTCAGAGACTCCAGTCACCCAAGTTATAGACTGTTTTCTCTACTACCGCACGGCAAGCGGTACCGGAGCACCAAGTCTAGGACCAAAAGGCTCCTCAACAGTTTCTAACCCCAAGCCATAAGACTGCTGAACAATTTACATTGACCCCCCCCCTCCCTTTTGTACGCTGCTGCTACTCACTGTTTATTATCTATGCATAGTCACTTCACCCCCACCTACATTTACAAATTACCTCAACTGACCTGTACCCCCGCACACTGACTCGATTCCGGTGCCCCCTGTGTATAGCATCGTTATTCTTATTCTTATTCTGTTACTTTTTATTTTAGTCTACTTGGTAAATATTTTCTTAACTCTTCTTGAACTGCACTGTTTGTTAAGGGCTTGTAAGTAAGCATTTCACAGTAAGGTCTACACTTGTTGTATTCGGCGCGTGTGACAAATAAAGTTTGATTTGAAGTCCTGAATGAGTGACTGAGTGGCCATTTGAGTGTTGGATTGTTCCACAGGAGCTGGTCAGATGGGGGGCATAAGGGTATGGTTTGGTGCCCTCCTTGGCCACTCAGCCAACGCTAAAATTCACCCTACTTATCGCCTCAGACAGGCGACCTGCTGTCACTAGGCAGAGCGGTGGCTGCCATGGCGATAAGATAGCATTGCTCCTACAGACAGAACAGTTGGAACATCCTGTGTTCTCTTCACCTCTCAGTAGGAGTCTATATCTGGGCTCCACTTTCTGTTTACCGTGTTTTGTTGTCTGTCTACAGTAAAAATTCTAGTCAGTTTCTTTACCAATGTCTTGCATTGTGTGGACCTTTTACGTTCAAAATTTTTGCCTTCACATAACTTCTGTATGACCTTGAACTTTCCTACCGTGGCTTGTCACTGGTCTCTTAACTCTCCTGTGTTCCACCTCTACAGGGGATCATCCAGAAGATCTTGGACATTCACAAGGTGAAATGCGTGGCGTGCTTTGGCCTGCGGCTCAGCCACTCCCAGTCCGGCCAGGTCCACTGGCTCCACCCTGATATGGGCGTGTCCCACGTGAGGGAGAAATACGAGCAGACCCGCTCCCAGGAGGAGTGGAGGTGAGCAGACTGTGTGTGTGTGTGCTCATCCGTGTGCTCTTACGTGTATGAGTGCACCGATGTGTTTGCCCTGTGTGCGTGTATCTGTCTCATTAGATTATGTCTCTCTCTTGATGTGTGTATTTGTCTGACTGTCTCTGTCTGCCCCTGTGTGTATTGAAGACAATGACAAAACGGCGTCTCTCCGACAAGAGGGTGGAATCTACAGATTCACAGAACCACCTTTTTTGTTTGTTTGTTTGTGCGTGTGTGTGTGCGTGTGCGTGTGCGTGTGTGTGTGTGTGTGTGTTTTTCAATGCCTCAACTGTCAATGACTCGGCAGTAGGTCATTGCTATTAAAAGTTGTTATGCCAGATGAGTCACATCCTTAGCTTCTAGCTTCTAGCATTTAATGCCTTTCTTCTGCATCAGACAGTTCTGTGATAGTCTACAACCTTTCTTTAGGCACACAAAGACCCTGTGAATGTCCCTGAGAGCAGAGGCAAGACACATTGCCCCATAAGTTAACACTTCATCACTGTGTCTTATTTTGTAAGGAAGAAGTCAGTCGAGGATCTTTGCAAGGCATTGATACTATGAATGTTTGATGAACACACTATAGAGATTGGCCAATAGAGTTCCTTAGCCATTCATTCTCCTACCCTAACATATTTGTGTGACCTAGATGTTCCCGTCACATAAAATATGTTCTGAACACAGAATTGGACACTAAAGAGCCTCAAGGGCTTGTCTGTAGTACGCTGTTTTCCCTTTAGAAAACATTTCATTGAACATTATAAACATCTTAAGTTTCCATCCTCACTTGGATCATAATTTGAGGCATTTTACAGTCTAAGTTACTGTCAAATGTTGCTCTGCGAATCTCAGTAGTTCAATTCTAAGTATTTTCTGGCTATCTTTGAGCCTGGAGTCTGTGTGCTACCCAAATGGCACCCTATTCCCTAAATAGTGCACTACTTTTGATCACAGCCTATATAGGGAATAGGGTGCCAGTTGGGACAGCCTGGCTTTGCACTGTTCTCGTCGTCTCTCTCTACATGGCTCTGTTATGACTTAAATCTGTTCACTAAGGACTGTCTGGCTTTCCTCTCTCATTCTGACTGGAGCACTGCTACTGCCTGGGATACACTGTTGTGTTATATCATGATGTGATTTCACATCTCATAGACCTGGTCAAAAGTTTTGAGAATGACACAAATATTAATTTTCACAAAGTCTGCTGCCTCAGTTTGTATGATGGCAATTTGTGAAGAGTGATCAGATGAATTGCAATTAATTGCAAAGTCCCTTTTTGCCATGCAAATGAACTGAATCCCCCAAAAACATTTCCACTGCATTTCAGCCCTGCCACAAAAGGACCAGCTAACATCATGTCAGTGATTCTCTCATTAACACAGGTGTGAGTGTTGACGAGGATAAGGCTGGAGATCACTCTGTCATGCTGATTGAGTTCGAATAACAGACTGGAAGCTTCAAAAGGAGGGTGGTGCTTGGAATCATTGTTCTTCCTCTGTCAACCATGGTTACCTGCAAGGAAACACGTGCCGTCATCATTGCTTTGCACAAAAAGGGCTTCACAGGCAAGGATATTGCTGCCAGTAAGATTGCACCTAAGTCAAGCATTTATCGGATCATCAAGAACTTCAAGGAGAGCGGTTCAATTGTTGTGAAGAAGGCTTCAGGGCGCCCAAGAAAGTCCAGCAAGCACCAGGACCGTCTTCTAAAGTTGATTCAGCTGCAGGATCGGGGCACCACCAGTACAGAGCTTGCTCAGGAATGGCAGCAGGCAAGTGTGAGTGCATCTGCACGCACAGTGAGGTGAAGATTTTGGAGGATGGCCTGGTGTCAAGAAGGGCAGCAAAGAAGCCACTTCTCTCCAGGAAAAACATCAGGGACAGACTGATATTCTGCAAAAGGTACAGGGATTGGACTGCTGAGGACTGGGGTAAAGTCATTTTCTCTGATGGATCCCCTTTCCGATTGTTAAAAAAGCTTGTCCGGAGAAGACAAGGTGAGCGCTACCATCAGTCCTGTGTCATGCCAACAGTAAAGCATCCTGAGACCATTCATGTGTGGGGTTGCTTCTCAGCCAAGGGAGTGGGCTCACTCACAATTTTTCCTAATAACACAGCCATGAATAAAGAATGGTACCAACACATCCTCCGAGAGCAACTTCTCCCAACCATCCAGGAACAGTTTGGTGACGAACAATGCCTTTTCCAGCATGATGGAGCACCTTGCCATGAGGCAAAAGTGATATCTAAGTGGCTCGGGGAACAAAACATCGATATTTTGGGTCCATGGCCAGGAAACTCCCCAGACCTTAATCCCATTGAGAACTTGTGGTCAATCCTCAAGAGGCGGGTGGACAAAAAAAAAAACACAAATTCTGATAAACTCCAAGCATTGATTATGCAAGAATGGGGTCAGGATGTGGCCCAGAAGTTAATTGACAGCATGCCAGGGCGGATTGCAGAGGTCTTGATAAAGAAGGGTCAACACTGCAAATATTGACTCTTTGCATCAACTTCATGTAATTGTCAATAAAAGCCTTTGCCACTTATGAAATGCTTGTAATTATACTTCAGTATTCCATAGTCACATCTGACAAAAATATCTAAAGACACTGAAGCAGCAAACTTTGTGGAAATTAATATTTGTGTCATTCTCAAAACTTTTGGCCACGACTGTACACTCTTTAAAGTGTCCTTCAGTCTCTCTCTCTCTTTCTCTCTCTATCTCTCTATCGCTCTCTCTCTCGTGATAGAACTCAGGGTGGGAGAGATTGTTTCAGTATTCTGCAGTAAGCATACTGAGAAGTTCACAGTGTGTGTGTAGGCTTCTTCAAATTCTCTTGCAGCATAGAAATGGCTCAAGGGTTTGTTGACTCTACTTGGAGTGGAAATCTAAATATCACTCACTCTGCTGCTGGCACTGCAGTGTTCAGGTCCACACACAGCCCACCACAGAACAGTGTCCAACTTGTAATGGTTTTGACTTAAGGTTATTGTTTGTAGGGGTGACAGGTAGGTTGTGCCTACCAGAGAAAATATTGATTTCTCCTTCTTGTTTGTGAGGGAATGAGTCCTGTCTGGTACGTCAAGTCTACACCAATACAAAGGACTCATGTAGAAGTCAGGATGTACATACACTTTTCATAAACCCTTAAAACATTGGAAATAACTTTTAAAAAACTGTTCTTTTGCATGGGTTGTATTACCAACATAAATGATCACACACATAATAATATAACAAACAATGTGCTCTGGTTCCTCAAGAAAAGTCCCGTACCTCGGGCCTGAAAGAGTCCAGCCCGGTAAAGGAGTTCAGGGAACTCCAGTGACCTCAGTCACGCAATGTTTGTCCGTTCATAAAAGTGTAGCCCAGTCTCAATCATACAATCAAAATATCAAACTGTTTTACCACACAATGTCACGCCCTGACCATAGAGAGCCCTCTGAGGTTTTGGGGGGGGCACGAGGAGTGGCCGGCTGAGCAGCGGAGAGTGCCAGAGCCCGAATGGGAGTCGATGGAGGAGTGCAATGAAGGATACCGGAGAGAAGAGTTAGCGAGGAGTATGCTGCAGCGCAGGCGTGCTGAAGAGCGGGTCGTCAGTCCGGTGCCATCTGTGCCAGCTCCTCGCACTCGCCCTGAAGAGAGAGACCGTCAGGGAGGCGATGGAGAAGTTGGGAGAGAGAGAGAGGAGAGGGATGTTGTGCAGGTGTGTTCTGCTCAACATTCGACCTGAAGAGCCTGTCAGCAGTCTGCTGAAGTCTGTGCCGGCTCCACGCACCAGGCCTCCAGTGTGCCTCCCCAGTCCGGTACATCCTGTGCCAGCTCCCCGCACTCGCCCTGAAGTGCGTGTCACCAGTCCGGTGCCACCTGTGCCGGTTCCACGCACCAGGCCTCCAGTGTGCCTCCCCAGTCCGGTACGTCCTGTGCCAGCTCCTCGCACTCGCCCTGAAGTGTGTGTCACCAGTCCGGTGCCACCTGTGCCGGCTCCACGCACCAGGCCTCCAGTGCGCCTCCCCTGTCCGGTACGTTCTGTTCCAGCTCCCCGCACTCGCCCTGAAGTGCATGTCACCAGTCCGGTGCCACCTGTGCCGGAAAGAGTATCAAATCTCAATAAGTCTTCAACTACAACTGACCACAAATCAGCACGGTATAAATCACACTCAAACAAATGAAATACCGTATGCAAAACAGTTGTAGTCAGTCGGACAGTTAGACAATTCAATCCGCTAACAGATCTCCACGGGGGGGAAGGGCACGATGAAACAGCGGAGACCACATCTGTAGTCCAAAGGAAGAAATGAGTGGATCCAATCCTGTTTAAACTTGAGACAAGGCTACAAAGCACACTTTTAAATACAACAAAACAAATGGAGTAAAGATGTTTCGGAACTGAGGGTTGAACACATCCTCATTCGCACCTCCATTACAACCCCCTTTTGTGCAGCTGATGCTGGCTATTTAATTGGGAATTAAAGGTGAAGCGCCCTATTGGAAGGAGAAGCACAGACGGTTCAGACAAATTCAGGGCCGTGACTAACTTCACACACAGCCCAGCACAGAACAGTGTACAACTTCACACACAGCCCAGCACAGAACAGTGTACAACTTCACACACAGCCCAGCACAGAACAGTGTACAACTTCACACACAGCCCAGCACAGAACAGTGTACAACTTCACACACAGCCCAGCACAGAACAGTGTCCAACTTCACACACAGCCCAGCACAGAACAGTGTACAACTTCACACACAGCCCAGCACAGAACAGTGTACAACTTCACACACAGCCCAGCACAGAACAGTGTACAACTTCACACACAGCCCAGCACAGAACAGTGTCCAACTTCACACACAGCCCAGCACAGAACAGTGTCCAACTTCACACACAGCCCAGCACAGAACAGTGTACAACTTCACACACAGCCCAGCACAGAACAGTGTCCAACTTCACACACAGCCCAGCACAGAACAGTGTACAACTTCACACACAGCCCAGCACAGAACAGTGTCCAATTTCACACACAGCCCAGCACAGAACAGTGTCCAACTTCACACACAGCCCAGCACAGAACAGTGTCCAACTTCACACACAGCCCAGCACAGAACAGTGTCCAACTTCACACACAGCCCAGCACAGAACAGTTTCTAACTTCACACACAGCCCAGCACAGAACAGTGTCCAACTTCACACACACAGCCCAGCACAGAACAGTGTCCAACTTCACACACAGCCCAGCACAGAACAGTGTCCAACTTCACACACAGCCCAGCACAGAACAGTGTACAACTTCACACACAGCCCAGCACAGAACAGTGTCCAACTTCACACACAGCCCAGCACAGAACAGTGTCCAACTTCACACACAGCCCAGCACAGAACAGTGTCCAACTTCACACACAGCCCAGCACAGAACAGTGTCCAACTTCACACACAGCCCAGCACAGAACAGTGTTGAACTCCACCCACAGTCCAGAACAGTGTTGAACTCCACACACAGTCCAGAACAGTGTTGAACTCCACACACAGTCCAGAACAGTGTCCAACTTCACACACAGTCCAGAACAGTGTTGAACTCCACACACAGCCCAGAACAGTGTTGAACTCCACACACAGTCCAGAACAGTGTCCAACTCCACCCACAGTCCAGAACAGTGTTGAACTCCACACACAGTCCAGAACAGTGTTGAACTCCACACACAGCCCAGAACAGTGTTGAACTCCACACACAGCCCAGAACAGTGTTGAACTCCACACACAGTCCAGAACAGTGTTGAACTCCACACACAGTCCAGAACAGTGTTGAACTCCACACACAGTCCAGAACAGTGTTGAACTCCACACACAGTCCAGAACAGTGTTGAACTCCACACACAGTCCAGAACAGTGTTGAACTCCACACACAGTCCAGAACAGTGTTGAACTCCACACACAGTCCAGAACAGTGTCCAACTCCACCCACAGTCCAGAACAGTGTCCAACTCCACACACAGTCCAGAACAGTGTTGAACTCCACACACAGTCCAGAACAGTGTTGAACTCCACACACAGTCCAGAACAGTGTTGAACTCCACACACAGCCCAGAACAGTGTTGAACTCCACACACAGTCCAGAACAGTGTCCAACTCCACCCACAGTCCAGAACAGTGTTGAACTCCACACACAGTCCAGAACAGTGTTGAACTCCACACACAGCCCAGAACAGTGTTGAACTCCACCCACAGTCCAGAACAGTGTTGAACTCCACACACAGTCCAGAACAGTGTTGAACTCCACACACAGCCCAGAACAGTGTTGAACTCCACACACAGCCCAGAACAGTGTTGAACTCCACACACAGCCCAGAACAGTGTTGAACTCCACACACAGCCCAGAACAGTGTTGAACTCCACACACAGTCCAGAACAGAACAGTGTCCCCCTACATACACTACAGTATACCCCCAGGCCTGGTGTAATAATCTGAATGTTCCTGTCCTGGGAGTGAGGGATGTTGAAACTAGAGGTCGACCGATTATGATTTTTCAACGCCGATACCGATACTGATTATTGGAGGACAAAAAAAGCCGATACCGATTAATCGGCCGATTTATAATTTATTTTTATTTTTTTATATATATCATACACACACACACATTTTTGTAATAATGACAATTGCAACAATACTGAATGAACAATGAACACTTTTATTTTAACTTAATATAATACATAAATACACACACACACACACAGCTCTGAAGTGACAATGATACTGAAGAGTCTGCTTAGGAGACAAATACTCTCAACTGTTTGAATAAAAATAGAGTTTAAGTTACCTGTGATGAATGTTGAAAACAAAAACTTTAATTTCTATATGCAGGAAATCCTATTTTAATAATGGGCATGGTAAGAATTGACGACCAAAGTGCGAGTCATAATTGCCATGACACCTTCTAGCAAAATCTGAAAAGCGGTTCCTTCATTTATTCCATAGGATATTTTTAGATTCACTTAAAATAAGGTCTGTGTTTCGTGTAGGCTTACACCACCGTGCCAATTTTATAACTGTGTAGATATCCATAGGACAAGGTAACTCTGATCAATATTGGCTAAATATAAGCGAAGATAATAAAAATTGTAGAGTGGATTTATGAAAATATGTTGACAAACGTTACCTTATCCTAGTGAGATTTACACGGTGTCACGCCCTGACCTTAGTTATCTTTGTTTTCTTTATTATTTTGGTTAGGTCAGGGTGTGACGAGGGTGGTATGTGTGTTTTTGTCTTGTCTGGGGTTTTGGGTATGCCTAGGTGTGTGTGTGTAGTCTAGGCATTATGTAGGTCTATGGTGGCTTGGATTGGTTCCCAATCAGAGGCAGCTGTTTATCGTTGTCTCTGATTGGGGATCCTATTTAGGTTGCCATTTTCCAGTTTGGTTTGTGGGTGATTGTCTATGTGATGTTGCATGTCTGCAATCGTTATATTTAGCTTGATGTTCGTTTTTGTTATTTTGAATTAGTTTGGTTATTATTCTTCGTTATAATTAAAGAAGATGTATTCACATCACGCTGCGCTTTGGTCTCCTCACTACGACGTTCGTGACACACGGGTATCAAAACATCGAAGCGGTTTAATCCTGCACGAAACACAGACCTTATTTGAAGTAGATCAAGACATTCTCTATGGAAGACATGAACGGTAAAATAACGAAGGAACCCCTTTCAAGTTCAGCCGCAAGTTATTACAGGAATTATAACGCGTCGACTATTTCTCTCTAAACCATATACCTTTGACTAATCTGGAAACTATCACCTCGAAAACAAAACGTTTATTCCGTTCCGTATTTTATCTAACGGGTAGTATCCATGAGTCTAAATATTCCTGTTACATTGCACAACCTTCAATGTTATGTCATAATTACGTAAAATTCTGGCAAATTAGTTCGCAAAGAGCCAGGTGGCCCAAACTGTTGCATATACCCTGACTCTGTGTGCAATGAACGCAAGAGAAATGACACAATTTGAGAGAAATGACACGATTTCTTTTAGCTAAATATGCAGGTTTAAAAATATATACTTGTGTATTGGTTTTAAGAAAGGCATTGATGTTTATGGTTAAGTACACATTGGAGCAATGACAGTCATTGATTGATTGTTTTTTATAAGATAAGTTTAATGCTAGCCAGCAACTTACCTTAGCTTACTGCATTCGCTAACAGGCAGGCTCCTCGTGGAGTGCAATGTAATCAGGTGTTAGAGCATTGGACTAGTTAACTGTAAGGTTGCAAGATTGGATCCCCCGAGCCCGTCATTGAAAATAAGAATGTGTTCTTAACTGACTTGCCTAGTTAAATAAAGAATAAATAAAGGTGTAAAAAAAAAAAAAAAAAAAAAACGGCAAATCGGACCCAATTAATCGGCCGACCTCTAGTTGAAACACTGTCTGTTTGTGTCTGTCTGTAATCCATCAGTGACACACACACATTCTTCAAATAGGTAAAAGCAAACACAGAGGGCTCTGTTTGTGTGTGTGTGTGTGTGTGTGTGTGTGTGTGTGTGTGTGTGTGTGTGTGTGTGTGTGTGTGTGTGTGTGCGTGCGTGCGTGCGTGCGTGCGTGCGTGCGTGCGTGCGTGCGTGCGTGCGTGCGTGCGTGCGTGCGTGCGTGCGTGCGTGCGTGCGTGCGTGCGTGCGTGCGTGCGTGCGTGCGTGCGTGCGTGCGTGCGTGCGTGCGTATGTATTAGGGCGGAACGATACCAGTTTCATGATACTTGTTAGTATCGTGGCAAGGAAACAAAACATGAAGCAGATTTAACATCTTTAGAAAAACAGCTCTGATGTTGGAAACAAACATCATTATGTTGTCATCCAGAGTCACATTTATTTATTTTCCAAGCTATAGAACACAATATTTTACATACAGCAGGTTTTTAAAGAGTTTAGTCTACTTTGTGTTTTCAATTTTGCCATGGAAAAAAATATTGTTATACTGGTATCTTTACATTTGACATTTACATTTTAGTGATTTAGCAGATGCTCCAGCTTATCCAGAGCAATTTACAGGAGCAATTAACATGTTGTGCCTTGCTCAATGGTACATTGTCAGATTTTTCACCTAGTCAGCTCAATGATTTGAACCAGTGACCTTTCGGTTACTGGTCTAACACTCTTAACCACTAGGCTGCCTGCCGTCCACAGCCCTAGTATGTATGTGTTTGATGTTTGAAGTTTGTGTGTGTGTGTGTGTGCTTGTGCGTGTTTGTGCGTGTTCGTCCAGGAAGCTATCATGGCATGTCAGGTCAATCATGTCGTCAGACTTAGCATGTAGTTAACCCAATGCTGATGTCGTTCTTTCTCTTCCTCCAGCTGTGTGAATGACAGGCCTGTTGTGGATGTGAATGACAGGCCTGTTGTGGATGTGAATGACAGGCCTGTTGTGGATGTGAATGACAGGCCTGTTGTGGATGTGAATGACAGGCCTGTTGTGGATGTGAATGACAGGCCTGTTGTGGATGTGAATGACAGGCCTGTTGTGGATGTGAATGACAGGCCTGTTGTGGATGTGAATGACAGGCCTGTTGTGGATGTGAATGACAGGCCTGTTGTGGATGTGAATGACAGGCCTGTTGTGGATGTGAATGACAGGCCTGTTGTGGAGTTGTCTGAAGGTGTTGTCATGCTGAAGTAAAAGGGGTTTTCTGTTAACTTTGTGTGTGTGTGTGTGTGTGTGTGTGTGTGTGTGTGTGTGTGTGTGTGTGTGTGTGTGTGTGTGTGTGTGTGTGTGTGTGTGTGTGTGTGTGTGTGTGTGTGTGTGTGTTGTCACGTTGATAATTGCCTCTCAGGGGAAGGGGAGTAGAGTGGATCTCATAAATTGACCTACTGAAGTCCCTAATGTCATTTGTCAATGTTCCAGATGACCACTATAAGCAGCTGAGGAGAACATTCTGTCAATACAATAAGGTGCACATGAAGCCTGTCAGTGCTGCTTTGATTCAATCAGTTTAGTTCCACTATCTCATCACCAGCCTCCATTTAATCAGGGTTGTGTCCCAAATGGCACCCTATTCCCTTCACAGTGCACTACTTTTGACCAGGGCCCATAGGGAATAGGTTGCCATTTGGGAGCAGACCCTGGCTTGAGCTGCAAGGACAAGACCCATGGATACAGACAGAATGAAGGCCTGGAACAATCTGAACCTATTAGGAAATGAAACCTGAAAGAAGGGCCTGGGTCTTAGTTCAGTTGGCACAAAACGATTTGGAACAGGAGAGGTACAACCTGAACTTAGCCAATAAGAATGCTGATTTTCTGTTGCAAAATGTTTTACTACAATGTGACCTACTGAACTCAGATTAGATTTTTTAGCTTTTTCAGGGTTCCATCCATAGTGACCTTTACATAGCAAGATGAAGTTGTGTTTATGCAACAGCTCAGATTGAACGTGCTGCTAACTGATTATTACAAGGCTTATATATTGATATTCTTCCTCTGTTTCAGCCATTTGATTTAACTTTTAATTTATCTCCCCCTCTGTCCTGAGCCTGGCTGTCAAGACTCCTCATATAAGTGTGAGTGTGTGTATAGCAGGTGGCCTAGTGGTTAGAGAGGCGAGCCATCATCAGTTCCGTCAGGGGGTATGTCTATTCTGATAGAACAAGGTGACGGGCGTCTAGCGGCCGATTTAAAGACGCTAAGTGATTCTCCCGGCTCATTGCCGCTGTGGGGATTGGCAGGTGGTGGTGGTGCCAGCGAGTGACGGGGGAACCATCCGAGAGAGAGAGAGAGCGAGAGAGGCAGAGTTATGGTGTGGCACTGTGCCAGGCAGGTCTGGGATCAGTTGGAAGGGGGAAGAGTTATGGTGTGGCACCGTGCCAGGCAGGTCTGGGATCAGTTGGAAGGGGGAAGAGTTATGGTGTGGCACCGTGCCAGGCAGGTCTGGGATCAGTTGGAAAGGGGAAGAGTTATGGTGTGGCACCGTGCCAGGCAGGTCTGGGATCATGCAGAGTTGTTATATCACAGCCGGGCTTAACACAGCAGAGAAGAGCTCACAGCTTTGATCAGGCCGTCTCATAGGAAGGAGACTGAAGAAAACAGAGCGAGAGAGAGAGAGAGAGAGATGTCATTAGGATGCCTGCTCTTGTCTGTATGCTCAGTTAAGGCAACTAGTGGAGTCTTCTTCTATTCTCTTTGCATTCTGTTGCTTTTCCTTTCATCATGCTGTCTGCCCTTGAGTAGCTGCACTTTCATCTCCTAGTGACGTTTCAGATCACACACACTAGGCTTGGGCGGTATACCGTATATACTATATACCGGTCTATTCGGAAATAGCCTTGGGATGGTTTTTCAGTACCGTTGAAACAATATATTTTTTGTACATTTTTCAATTGATTTTAATATTTGTTAAAAGCTGTATTCATGTCACGCCCTGACCATAGAGAGCTTTTATTCTCTATGTTGGTTAGGTCGGGGTGTGATTTAAGGATGGGTTATCTAGGTGGATTATATTTCTATGTTGGCCTAGTATGGTTCCCAATCAGAGGCAGCTATTTATCGTTGTCTCTGATTGGGGATCATATTTAGGTAGCCATTTTCCCATTGTGCTTTGTGGGATCTTGTCTATGTATAGTTGCCTGTGAGCATTATTTAGCTTCACTTTTCGTTTGGTTGTTTTGTTCTTTGAAGTTTTCTATTCCAAAATAAAGGATGGAAACATACCACGCTGCATCTTGGTCTACTCCTTATGACGAACGTGACAATTCAATTTGTGCAATACGTTAGGAAATAAAGCAGAACATGTTGCTCATTTCACCTGTCACATTTTAAATGATGAAGCTTATTGGAGTTCCCCAGAACAGTTGAGCAACTGTTTGTTTGTAAATAGCACAACAGTAGAAAGCGGGAGCAGGTGAGTCCAGCTGTTTATTGACATGAGTCGCGTTTTATATTGAAAGTAAGTTTTCTTTCTTCATCAACAGAGTGATACATTAGTGCAACACATTCGGCAGAAAATAGCTTAATTTTCATCAGATGACAACAGAAGTGCAACGCTATTTGACTGGCAGCCACACAGTGAGTTTACAATGAAAACTTAAGGTCTTTTTTTTTGTTGCAAAAAACAATGCATGGCCATCATGCAGTACCAGAGAAAAGGAAGCTGGCTACACCAGAACAGTACCAGAGAAAAGGAAGCTGGCTACACCAGAACAGTACCAGAGAAAAGGAAGCTGGCTACACCATAACAGTACCAGAGAAAAGGAAGCTGGCTACACCAGAACAGTACCAGAGAAAAGGAAGCTGGCTACACCATAACAGTACCAGAGAAAGGAAGCTGGCTACACCAGAACAGTACCAGAGAAAAGGAAGCTGGCTACACCAGAACAGTACCAGAGAAAAGGAAGCTGGCTACACCAGAACAGTACCAGAGAAAAGGAAGCTGGCTACACCAGAACAGTACCAGAGAAAAGGAGCGCCACATCAGTCAGAGTGCTGTCTGCTGGTAGAATGCTTGTTTTGGGAATTCTCATCCCAGTGGACAACATTAGTTTGATGCTGACCAGAAATTACAATAAGAAGCATTTTATTGTTTGATCTGTTTTTACAAAACGCGTTTTATATTTTTTCCCTGTGTGAAAAAACGAAGAATTCTGCGTTAAGGTGTCCCCTAAGTTTAACTTGCTAGTCATCTATGTCAGTAGCTGAGTTAAGGTCACAGGGCATCATATTGTGTTAGCTTTCTGCAGTGTTTGAGAAGTCAAAGCCCTTTGTATGAGTAATCTGTACAGCTGCTACTGTAGCTTGACTTCCTTGTGTTTTTTTCTCCTCTCTGTTGTAGGCCTGTCTGCTCCTCCCCTATCTTCTCCGAGCAGAGCAGGCAGGCTCCCAGACTCCACACAGACAGTGTACACAGTACTGTTCTTCCTTCAGAGAAGCATGCGTCAAAACTTTCTTAATTTGCACAATGTCTCTCATTCACATTTGCTGGAAACTCACCAGAAATGACAGTCGGTATCTCCTACCTATGTATGTTTAACTTTATGAACTGGATTGCCTGTCTTTACAATTCGTTTATTTTCATTTGCGCTCGTTAGCATATTTAGCAAGCAGCCTCCAATAGAAATTTGCTATTACTTGTGCTAATTTTGTTAGCATTCTGGTAATGGGCGTCCAAATGTGCTTTTTTTTTTGCCTTATCTTGCCGCTCCCTTTTGTACTAAGTCCCAGTGTGAGAGAAGGACAGTATGAGGTCATGAAATCTGGGTAGAGCCTAACACACACACACACTGTGCACCCCTCAGTATTCCTATTTCAGATCAAATACCTCTTCCCACCATGTGTGTGTCACTAGGAAGTGTTTGCATGAGAGCTAAAGGGGAGGATACAGGTTAAACGATTTGAGACATGGATTGTGTGCCATTGAGGGTGAATGGGAAATACAAAATATTTAATTGCCTATGAACAGAGTATGGTAGTAGTAGGTGCCAGGCGCACCGGTTTGTGTCAAGAACTGCAACGCTGCTGTGTTTCTTACGCTAAACAGTTTCCCTTGTGCATCAAGAATGGTCCACCACCCAAAGAACATCTAGCCAACTTGACACAACTGTGGAAAGCATTGGAGCCAACATGGGCCAGCATCCATGTTGAATGCTTTTGACACCTTGTAGAGTCTATGCCCTGACGAATTGAGACTGTTCTGAGGGCAAAAGGGGGTGCATCACAATATTAGGAAGGTGTTCTTAATGTTTTGTACACTCAGTGTATATACTGTATGCTAGTTCCTGAATTGTAAAACATTATTGGGGTACAATATACCTATTCCTTTTGTTTATGTGGACTGTGCTGTATGCTAGCTCTGTGACCTGAGTGTAAAAACACAATTGGACCACAACATCCCTATTCCCTAAGCGTCTGTGTTCTAAGCAGGGGCATATTAACTCTTTTCCCCCCTGTGTCACTAGGCAGTGTTTTGCGCTGTGTTGTAGCTGAACTGTAAACAGTATTCAATCTCTGTGACTATAAAAACACCTAAATCCCTATTCCCTTCTGTGTTTTATCTAAACAGTGACATGTTGCTCTAATCTCCAGGTATGAACTGCGTATTCGCTACCTTCCAAAAGGATTCCTGCACCACTTCAGTGAAGATAAACCCACACTCAACTACTTCTACCAGCAGGTGACACACACACACACACACATAGACGTGAATGCCTGCATGCACACACACACCAACACATCATCCATGGGAGTTGAGTAACAGAGACAGCCTGGTTTGTTACAGGCCATTGACCAGGGGAGACTCATTTTCTAAACATACTTAGCTAAGCCTATTTATTCAACAACACTGTAACCAGAGGCGGAGGCATATGGCACTTCTGACAGGTGTGTGTGTGTGTGTGTGTGTGTGTGTGTGTGTGTGTGTGTGTGTGTGTGTGTGTGTGTGTGTGTGTGTGTGTGTGTGTGTGTGTGTGTGTGTGTGTGTGTGTGTGTGTGTGCCTGCACATACATATGTGTGTGTGGGTCTGAGGGACGCAAGGTGTTACTGTGTATGGTTGAAATATGTGGAGGTATTAGGGCGTAACACACGGTGTGTAGCCGTCCGCAAGGCTGTAGATGCAGAGAGGTGAACTGGGTCAGTGGGTCTCAGGAGGGCTCTGTCTGGTGGTCTGGGGAAGAGACGCTCCCTCTCTCCGATCCTGACGGGGTGAAAAGAGGCCGTCTTGACAGCAGGGGAACAAGGCTGTAGATGCAGAGAGGTGAACTGGGTCAGTGGGTCTCAAGAGGGCTCTGTCTGGTGGTCTGGGGAACAGGCGCTCCCTCTCTCCGATCCTGACGGGGTGAAAAGAGGCCGTCTTGACAGCAGGGGAACACATTTGGGCTCATCTTGTGTCACTTTTACGCTCATATTTTCGAAATCCAGCTGAGAGGAAAATTGATGGAAGGTACAAATGTCCCTGTTTGAAGGGGTAATCATGGAGCGTGAAGTGTGCTTGTGTTCCGAATTGTGTCTGGTATAGAACAACACTTTCATGAACCAGGTTTTGTTTTCAATGCCTATGATCTAAAATGGCAGACTCAATGTCTCTATGGGTGTTAGAATACAAAGAACCGCCACTCAACATGACTAAACAAGATATTCAGAGAGGACATAATAGCCCATGAAACAGGTCTAGCTCCCTTAGTTGTCACTCAGAAGCACACACTCATTTGTCTCATGAAATGTCTCTCTCTGTGTCCGTCTGCCAGTGTTGTGTTGCTGTCACTGCAGGTGCACCCACCCAGGGTTTATCAACCACCCAGGCTTTATCAACCAAGCCCACCACCCACTTACTATGGGCTGTTTGTAAGGGGGATTTAATGTCTCTTTCTCTCTCTCTCTCTCTCTCTCTCTCTCTCTCTCTCTCTCTCTCTCTCTTTCTGTCTTTCGCTCTCTCTTTCTGTCTTTCTCTCTCTCTCTTTCTGTCTTTCGCTCTCTCTCTCGCTCCGTGTCTCTCTCTCTCGCTCCGTGTCTCTCTCTCTCTCTGTGTCTGTCTCTCTGTCTCTCTCTCTGTCTCTCTCTCTGTGTGTGTCTTTCTCTTTCTCTCTCTCTCTCTCTCTCTCTCTCTGTGTCTCTCTCTCTCGCGGGAGGGTGGGGGTCAATGTTTGTAAAAGGGCTGTATATCAGTAAGGTCCCCTGTGTTCTACCCCTCAGTCTGAAAGTCAGTTCATGTGTTGCTCTGTGTAAGGCCTCCATGCTCCCATGCTAAAACATGTATTTTGGTTTGTCTTACAGGTGAAAAATGACTACATGGTAGAGATAGCCGACCAGGTCGAGCAAGACATTGCACTTAAGTTGGGATGCCTTGAAATCAGGTCAGTTCAGGTATCCAAGAGTGGTCAAATGTTCTATTCTCTTTCATAAACGGTAGCTAGCTGCCTTTTAGTATTTCACACTAACCAAGACATGTTTCCTTTACAGGAGATTCTTCCGGGAGATGCGGGGAAATGCCCTGGACAAGAAATCAAACTATGAACTATTAGAGTAAGTCCCCTTTGGCTTGATTCTCATATGGTAATTGTAACGGTCGTCGAAGTCGTTCTCCTCCTCAGACGAGGAGGAGCATGGATCGGACCAACACGCAGCGAGGTAGGTAGACATAATGATTTATTATAACAAGACAAACTACCAAAACACTTGAATAAACTATAAAACAACAAACGACGTTAAACAGACCTGCACATGAGAACTACATAAAACGAAGAACGCACGAACAGGAAAAACTAATGAACGAACGAGACAGTACCGTGTGGTGCAACAAAACACAGACACAGCGACAATCACCCACAATCAAACAGTGAGAACAGCCTACCTTAATATGGTTCTCAATCAGAGGAAACGTCAAACACCTGCCTCTAATTGAGAACCATATCAGGCAACACATTTAACCCAACATAGAAACACATAACATAGAATGCCCACCCCAACTCACGCCCTGACCAACTAAACACATACAAAAACAACAGAAAACAGGTCAGGAACGTGACAGAACCCCCCCTCAAGGTGCGAACTCCGGGCGCACCCCTAAAACTCAAGGGGAGGGTCTGGGTGGGCATCTGTCCGCGGTGGCGGCTCCGGCGCAGGACGAGGACACCACTCCACCATTGTCTTTGTCCCCCTCCTTAGCGTCCCTTGAGTTGCGACCCTCGCCCCCGACCCTGGTCCAGGAACCTTCACCAAGGCCCCTCCTAAATAGAGGAGACAACTCAGGACAGAGAGGTAGCTCAGCACAGAGAGGTAGCTCAGGACAGAGAGGTAGCTCAGGACAGAGGGGTAGCTCAGGACAGAGGGGTAGCTCAGGACAGAGGGGTAGCTCAGGACAGAGGGGTAGCTCAGGACAGAGGGGCAGCTCCGGACAGAGAGGCAGCTCTGGACTGAATGGTTGCTTCGGACTAGATGCAGCTCCGGACTATATGGCAGCTCATGACTGGAGGGCAGCTCATGACTGGAGGGCAGCTCATGACTGGAGGGCAGCTCTGGCAGCTCCTGACTGGCTGGCGGCTCTGGCGGCTCCTGACTGGCTGGCGGCTCTGGCGGCTCCTGACTGGCTGGCGGCTCTGGCGGCTCCTGACTGGCTGTCGGCTCTGGCGGCTCCTGACTGGCTGGCGGCTCCTGACTGGCTGGCGGCTCTGGCGGCTCCTGACTGGCTGGCGGCTCTGGCGGCTCCTGACTGACGGACGGCTCTAGCGGCTCCTGACTGACGAACGGCTCTGACGGCTCGGGACAGACGGGCGGCTCTAACGGCTCGGGACAGACGGATGGCTCAGATGGCGCTGGGCAGACGGATGGCTCAGATGGCGCTGGGCAGACGGATGGCTCAGATGGCGCTGGGCAGACGGATGGCTCAGATGGTGCTGGGCAGACGGATGACTCAGATGGCGCTGGGCAGACGGATGACTCAGATGGCGCTGGGCAGACGGATGACTCAGATGGCGCTGGGCAGACGGATGGCTCAGACGGCGCTGGGCAGGCAGGCAGCTTAGACGGCGCTGGGCAGACGAGCAGTGCAGGCGGCGTTGGGCAGACGGCCGACTCTGACCTGCTGAGGCGCACAGTAGGCCTGGTGCGTGGTGCCGGAACTGGTGGTACCGGGCTGAGGGCACGCACCTCAAGGCTAGTGCGGGGAGCAGGAACAGGGCACACTGAATTCTCGAGGCGCACTATAGGCCTGGTGCGTGGTACCGGAACTGGTGGTACCGGGCTGAGGGCACGCACCTCAGGGCGAGTGCGGGGAGAAGGATCAGTGCGTACAGGGCTCTGGAGACGCACAGGAGGCTTGGTGCGTGGTGCCGGAACTAGAGGCACTGGGCTGGAAACACGCACCACAGGGAGAGTGCGTGGAGGAGGAACAGGGCTCTGGAGACGCACTGGAAGCCTGGTGCGTGGTGTAGGCACTGGTGGTACTGGGCTGGGGCGGGAAGGTGGCGTCGGATATACCGGACCGTGCAGGCGTACTGGCTCCCTTGAGCACCGAGCCTGCCCAACCTTACCTGGTTGAATGCTCCCCGTAGCCCGTCCAGTGCGGGGAGGTGGAATAACCTGCACTGGGCTGTGTAGGCGAACCGGGGACACCATGCGTAAGGCTGGTGCCATGTACACCGGCCCAAGGAGACGTACTGGAGGCCAGATATGTAGAGCCGGCTTCATGGCACTTGGCACAATGCTCAATCTAGCCCGGCCAGTGCGGGGAGGTGGAATAACCCGCACCGGGCTATGCACACGTACAGGAGACACCGTGCGCTCTTCTGCATAACACGGTGTCTGCCCGTACTCCCGCTCTCCACGGTAAGCATGAGAAGTGGGCGCAGGTTTCCTACCTGCCTTCGCCACACTACCCTTTATCCCCCCCCCCCCCCCAAGAAATTTTTGGGGTTTCTTCACGGGCTTCTTACCGCGTCGTCGTGCTAACCTCATTCGCCGGTATCCCTCTGCACATTGCTCCATCGAATCCCAGGCGGGCTCCGGCACTCTCCCTGGGTCAACCGACCACCTGTCTATTTCCTCCCAAGTGGTGTAACCCAGATCCGGCTCCTGCTGTCGAGCTAGCTCCTCGAAACGCCGCCTCTCTGCTTTTGCTGCCTCCAGCTCTGCTTTGGGGCGGCGATACTCCTCTGGCTCTGCCCAGGGTCCTATTCCGTCCAGCTCGTCCTCCCATGTCCATTTCTCCTGGTCCCGCTGCTGCTGCTGCTGCCCGTTACCCCGCTGCTTGATCCTTTGTTGGTGAGTGATTCTGTAACGGTCGTCGAAGTCGTTCTCCTCCTCAGACGAGGAGGAGCATGGATCGGACCAACACGCAGCGAGGTAGGTAGACATAATGATTTATTATAACAAGACAAACTACCAAAACACTTGAATAAACTATAAAACAACAAACGACGTTAAACAGACCTGCACATGAGAACTACATAAAACGAAGAACGCACGAACAGGAAAAACTAATGAACGAACGAGACAGTACCGTGTGGTGCAACAAAACACAGACACAGCGACAATCACCCACAAACAAACAGTGAGAACAGCCTACCTTAATATGGTTCTCAATCAGAGGAAACGTCAAACACCTGCCTCTAATTGAGAACCATATCAGGCAACACATTTAACCCATCATAGAAACACATAACATAGAATGCCCACCCCAACTCACGCCCTGACCAACTAAACACATACAAAAACAACAGAAAACACGTCAGGAACGTGACAGTAATAGCTTGGGTTTCTACTGCTTACTGTAAGAATCAACTATTCAGTCAATATTGTACGTCTTTGTTGATCTTTTACCAAGAAACTCAATGTGTAAGAGCAATTCCTGTTAAGGTGATAAAATACATTTATTTATGATAGCTAAAATATCCCATAACCTCAATACACAGAATTATCTTGAAATGGACTATGATCACATAGGTTAACCTAGTGTAGGTTAACGTACATGGTGAAAAACCCCTGCAGAGTCTGCCGTCGAACACACTTTTCCGAGGTGCGCTATTTGATAAAGGTCAGGGGTTCACGTTAACGATGCGTCCAATTAGTGATTTTCTCATATGCTCAGGCCTCCACACTCTCTAGAGGCCCTCTAATTACTACCGATCACTCTCGTCTCTCCGTATTGATTGAAATGCAGAGTTTGCTTTTCATACATATTTCGCCTGATGGATGAAGAGGGGAGAGGAAGAGGGAGTCCTCACACTGTAACTAAATTACCAGGGATCCCTTTGGTATTACTCTCCTGTTTACCATCAACATACCTTCTCTAACCCAGAGGGTTGGGTCCTGTACTTTGGTATTACTCTCCTGTTTACCATCAACATACCTTCTCTAACCCAGAGGGTTTGGTCCTGTACTTTGGTATTACTCTCCTGTTTACCATCAACATACCTTCTCTAACCCAGAGGGTTGGGTCCTGTACTTTGGTATTACGCTCCTGTTTACCATCAACATACCTTCTCTAACCCAGAGAGTTGGGTCCTGTACTTTGGTATTTCTCTCCTGTTTACCATCAACATACCTTCTCTAACCCAGAGGGTTGGGTCCTGTACTTTGGTATTTCTCTCCTGTTTACCATCAACATACCTTCTCTAACCCAGAGGGTTGGGTCCTGTACTTTGGTATTACGCTCCTGTTTACCATCAACATACCTTCTCTAACCCAGAGAGTTGGGTCCTGTACTTTGGTATTTCTCTCCTGTTTACCATCAACATACCTTCTCTAACCCAGAGGGTTGGGTCCTGTACTTTGGTATTACGCTCCTGTTTACCATCAACATACCTTCTCTAACCCAGAGGGTTGGGTCCTGTACTTTGGTATTTCTCTCCTGTTTACCATCAACATATCTTCTCTAACCCAGAGGGTTGGGTCCTGTACTTTGGTATTACGCTCCTGTTTACCATCAACATACCTTCTCTAACCCAGAGGGTTGGGTCCTGTACTTTGGTATTACTCTCCTGTTTACCATCAACATACCTTCTCTAACCCAGAGGGTTGGGTCCTGTACTTTGGTATTACTCTCCTGTTTACCATCAACATACCTTCTCTAACCCAGAGGGTTGGGTCCTGTACTTTGGTATTACTCTCCTGTTTACCATCAACATACCTTCTCTAACCCAAAAGGTTGTGTCCTGTACTTTGGTATTTCTCTCCTGTTTACCATCAACATACCTTCTCTAACCCAGAGGGTTGGGTCCTGTACTTTGGTATTTCGCTCCTGTTTACCATCAACATACCTTCTCTAACCCAAAAGGTTGTGTCCTGTACTTTGGTATTTCTCTCCTGTTTACCATCAACATACCTTCTCTAACCCAGAGGATTGGGTCCTGTACTTTGGTATTTCTCTCCTGTTTACCATCAACATACCTTCTCTAACCCAGAGGGTTGGGTCCTGTACTTTGGTATTTCGCTCCTGTTTACCATCAACATACCTTCTCTAACCCAAAAGGTTGTGTCCTGTACTTTGGTATTTCTCTCCTGTTTACCATCAACATACCTTCTCCAACCCAGAGGGTTGGGTCCTGTACTTTGGTATTCCAGCCCAGTATTTCCCCTATATTCATGCCCGCCGCTGCTAAATCGTTGCCACCACGCCCATTTAAAAAATATATATCAATATTTCTGCCGAGACGCGCTTTTAAGATTGACAATTTGAGTCTTTTGGGGTTTTTCAATGAGGTAAATGCAGAAGGGCAACCCCATGCTTCAGCCTACAGGTTGTAATGCTTTCGAAGAGAAAATACTGTTTCAGATGGTGATAATACCATTTTCATTTCATTTGGAGTAGAATGTGCTTACATTTTTTGGGGGGAAAACACTACCAGCACATTGGTATTCTGAGCCGATTGGTATTCCAAGCGTCATTCCGTTCTTGTTAGCCAGTCCACAACACGATCCCTGCTGGCTGGTCTAATTCTCCCTGTTGTCCGGGAACGTCCGTGTTCTGCCTCCTTTCCCAGGGGAGAATCTCACACCTTTCTTCTGCAGGGAAAATGTATGGCTTCATCCAAAATGGCACCCTGTTCCTTACGTAGTGCACTATATATCCCTATTGGGTCCTGGTCAAAGCCTGTGCACTATATAGGGTGCCATTTGGGACGCAGACAATGTCCTCCTCTGCTGGCTCCAAGGATATGCTGAGTTAAGGGGTTGAGTAATTCGACCCGGTCTGCAGCAGGCTGTAAGGCAGGGCACTGCAGGCTGAGAAACATGCCTAACCGGAGGTTGATCAGCCTTGCCCAAGCCGTGGTGTAGGGTAAAGTTTCCCCTACACGCTGGTCTTGGATAAGTTCAGCATTTTCCCCACTAATGGTTAAGGTTAGGATTGGGGGAGAGGAAGCTGATCCTAGATCTGTACCTAGGGAAAACTTTACCACGCAGCCCAAGGCGTATTGGATCCTCCATATTGGATGTGGATACATAACGATGCAATGGTCTGTTTATCATTGATGCATACGGTTAAAACTGTTGCTGTTGGGTTACTGTGCGAAACTAATGATACAGTCACATATCAGGATATTATTTTTGATGATATCGGAATATATATATATATTTTTACAATATTGCAATATTATGTTTGTGCTAGTTGGCTGTACCTGCACCAAAACTGCAGTACTTTTCCTTCATAGCTTGTTCTCCATCTTCTTTTTTAATAGTAAGCCAATTTGTTTTCAACACTTTTATTTCCATGACTGATCCAGACTCTCTTGTCCTTCTGCAGCAGACATACAGTATATAGTGAGCAATATGTTTGAAACATTGAATTGCAATAAAATTGCAGTATCGAATGGCAATAGATATAGAATCGTGAGTATCGCAATACATATCATATTGGCACCTACTCTAAATATTGTGATATTGTATCATGAGGTCCCTGCCAATTCCCAGCACTAGTGCAAACCGTTACTGAGTAACTGTGGAAGAAATATTAGCTCTGCTGCTCCCCCTCCATGTTGATGACCGTACGTTCTCTCATAGTAGGCTACTAAATCACAAGATGTTTCTGTATGCTTCAGATGTAATGCCACTAATATCATCCTTATGGGTAGCTTTTTGGAACAAGGTTATTGTGATATGCAACCAGGTTTTATTAAGCATGATATGAAACAAGGGAGAGACCACACACATGTGTTAATTTGACTGTTCTGTAGCCTACTGCTAGTGCTCTGGCTAGTGCTAACTGGACCTTGCCCAACCAATGATGTCCAGCATTAGCTGCTGCTGTGCTGAGCTCAGACCCATAGAGAAAGCAGGGGCTTGTTTGAGGCACAAAAGTAAAGTGTCCTAATGAATAGCCAGCACTCTCTCTCTCTCTCTCTCTCTCTCTCTGCCTCTCTCTCTCTCTGCCTCTCTCTCTCTCTGCCTCTCTCTCTGCCTCTCTCTCTCTTTCTCTCTCTTTCACACTCTCCCCTCTGCTTTGTGGATAATGGTGCTGGGGCTCAGTGCGCTGGCTAGAGTTAGTTCCAGGTCAGTCTGTCCACTTGCCCAAAGACACAGAGCCCAGCAGTGAGGGAGGGAGGGAGGGAGGGCGTTAGGGGCAATCCAATCAAAAAGCACTTCAGATCTGGGTGAGGGGGGGGGGGGGGGGGGGGTGTAGCTTGGGTACAATTGTATTTGATCTTTTATAGACAATACAAAACATACACATACAAACGACAACATCGTACAAACTTCAACTACATCACACCTGCCCAGACCCACTAGCACACACCCCCATCTCCAGCATCAGCATCACTTTCCTCCACATGGACTGAAACTGCACCATTTTGTTTCTCTCCGTAGCCCACACACTTTCAATATTTAAATAATAAATCATTAGAGTTTTTCCATTGTGTTAATGCTTGGATTACTGTCGGGCCAGGGAGACAGACAGGAGAGAGGATTTTCTGAGCTTGGGGGAAGTAATTATGTTGTGTTTCAGCACTGCTAATACTACAGAGTGTGTTTCCTCTTGATTTAACATAGCTAAGTTAAGGCATTATAGATCCATAGCATCTGTTTGTGCCATCGTGCCAACTCCCTGTCACTCATTGTCATGGCATACAGATCCTTAAATGCACCTAGATCCTCACTGACATGCACAGACGGACAGTAGCATTGCTCTGCTACCAGAAAAGCTTCATCACACTATTGCCAAGGCAGCATCAATTTTATGTCAGGTTTTGTGGCCCCGGCCTTATAAATGACGTGGATTGATTCTGGTTAATGGCCAGCCGGATGTAAGTGGCTTTCGGAGCGCCTCTGGTTTTAACAAGCTATCTTTTAATAGAGACCAAATGATGAAATGATTGTGTGGAATGGATGAGGTTATAGGCTTTAAACAATATGCTGTATTTTCTCCTCTACGATATGAGTGCTCTCTTTCCCTCTTTCTCTGAAGTCTTCTTTTCTGCTACTGTCTCTCTGTCTCTCTCAATTACATTTTTCAATTTCAATTTAAGGCCTATAGTGGCATGGGAAACATATGTTAACATTGCCAAAGCAATTGAAATAGATAATAAACAAAAGTGAAATAAACAATAAATATTAACAGTAAACATTACACTCACAAGTTCCAAAAGAATAAAGACATTTCAAATGTCATATGTGCAAATAGTTAAAGTACAAAAGGGAAAATAAATAAACATAATACGGGTTGTATTTATTTATTTATTTATTTACAAGGGTGTTTGTTCTTCACTGGTTGCCCTAATCTTGTGGCAACAGGTCACAAATCTTGCTGCTGTGATATTTCACGCTGTGGTATTTCACCCAGTAGATATGAGAGTTTATCAAAATTGGGTTTGTTTTCAAATTCTTTGTGGATATCTGTAATCTGAGAGAAATATGTCTCTCTAATATGGTCATACATTTGGCAGTAGGTTACGAAGTGCAGCTCAGTTTCCACCTCATTTTGTGGGCAGTGTGCACATAGCCTGTCTTCTCTTGAAAGCCAGGTCTGCCAATGGCTGCCTTTCTCAATAGCAAGGCTATGCTCTGTGTTGCTGTTGACGCAACCTTGGGAAAATCCTCTCTCTCGCTCTCTCTTTTTCTCTCTCTGTCTCTGTCTCTCTCGCTCTCTCTTTTTCTCTCTCTGTCTCTCTCTCTCTCTCTCTTTGGTCCACACATTTTGTTTCCTCCTCACTGTACACTGACCAATCAGTTATGTTGTGTGGTAAACTTCAGAGAAGTTCTACTAATGGCCCTGAGTAAATGGATGTGTTTCTCTCTCCTTTCCCTGGTAGATTGGTATCAGAGAGGTGAAATTCCATCAGGGGACTGTTTTGAGGAGTTGAGGCTAGACATTTTGCATTCTCATTTTGGCAATGGTAAAAACTATTTTTAGATATATATATTTGACTGTATTTCACTTTATTCAGACAGAGATTGTAGGGAATGAGAGAGTAGACATAGTGAGGGATGAAGATGCAGAATAGCGGTGGGGCCAGGATTCGTACCCATGCTGGGGTGGTGTTTGTGTTGTCTGCTAGACCAGCCTCAGGCAGTGGTCTCACTAAACTGACATTGTCCTTTGTCCTCTCCTCTTTTTATTTCTTCCTTACAGAAAAGATGTGGGCTTAAGAAGATTCTTCCCCAAGAGTTTACTGGATTCAGTCAAGGTGAGATGATGCTTCACAAAAAATCTGTTCATTCTTTCAGGGCCATCGATGAGAATATATCCTCAAGGACCAGTCAGTCTCCAATGCATTCTCAGAGAGAGCAGCGACCACCGCTTCATATGAATGTAGCATGAACTTTGACAATTCCGTATTTCCTTTTTGCCCTCTGAAGTGTCTTCTAGCTGTGTGTGTGGATCTCTTGGTTCTGGGGACTTTGTTCCAGCCTGGGACAGGCAGAGTTGGCCTAGTTCTAGGCTAGCATTCCTTGTACATACAGGCCTGTGGGGGAAAGAGCCCCAGCTGAATCAAACCCACTCATTTGTCGACTCCTCGCATCACAACAGCGCCAGACATTCACAGGGATAAACAGTGTGGAAATGATCCCATTTACTGTTCTATATACTGTACTATATAAGACAGCTTTTTTAGTTTTTGGCCTAAAGCCAGTCACGCACACACACACACACACACACACACACACACACACACACACACACACACACACACACACACACACACACACACACACACACACACACACAGAGAGACAGTCTACCAGGAAAACCCACCATCAAGGCTCTGTTAAATATGCTAAACTCTGCCAGCCGTGCAAGGAGTTTAGCATATTTAACAGAGCCTTGATGGTGGGTTTTCCTGGTAGTCTCTGTCTCTCTGCGTGTGTGTGTGTGTGTGTGTGTGTGTGTGTGTGTGTGTGTGTGTGTGTGTGTGTGTGTGTGTGTGTGTGTGTGTGTGTGTGTGTGTGTGTGTGTGTGTGTGTGTGTGTGTGTGTGTGTGTGTGTCTCAGCCGCCAGCCATGTGTGTGATGTGATGGATTTATGGCACGTGTGTGGGTGTACAGAGCTGCGGGGGTGCCACAATGGGGCGGCGTGAACGTGGGGCCCAGTGCCCCGGGGAAGGGTGCATTGGAGTCGGTGAAAGAGAGGTGGACAGATGCTCTGCCTGGAGGTGTGGGTGGTGCCTAACCCCACAGCCCCACATGTCACTGCTAAACCCACTTTATCCCCCCACTGAAGGGGGGAGGCTACTTCTGGGGAGGTACCCCCTTCTGTCAGGCTCCAGTGCCTCAGAGTTACCCTCCCCTCCCCCATTCCAGTCACAGCTCCCCTTGGAAAACATGAAATCACATCTTCGTAACCAGGCGCCTGTTTGAAAACACACCCTAACCATCCATCCATCCTTCCCTCCCTCCATCCGCCCTCCATCCCCTCCAGCCATCCTTCCCTCCCCTCCATCCATCCATCCTCCATCCAACCCCCCCATGTGTGTGTGTAAAACCATAATCCTTCTGGAAATGACTCTCCCCTACGTCACAATGACATGGTGAACAGATGAAGCTTTCAGCGATGAACTGAAGCCACACGCACGCGCACACACCCACTCTGACACACATACACACTCCAGACTCCCCCGCACACACACACTGTTTTGATGAACAGAAATATGTTAACACAGTTATTCTCGCTCCTATCCACTCCACTGGACAGAGAACATTACCTGGCAGATGGCTGAGGTCAGAATATAACTCACTGCAAGCGTAATCAAATTAGGCAATAAAATAAATTATTGATTACACAGAGGTTCACATTTACATAATTACCATCTCCAGGTTTACAGCAGAAGGTTTCCATTTAGAGAGATGGTGACAGGCTCTGCTGGAAAAAGTGGAGGGAAACGTGAGTTTAATTTGGTTTGGCACCAGAGTCAACAATTGTGTATCCCAAATAGCACCCTGTTATCTCTAAAGTGCACTACTTTTTACAATGGACACTGGTCAAAAGTAGTGCACTATATAGGACACAGGTGTCAAACTCCATGGAACGAGTTTGACATCTATGATATAGGGAAGAGGGTGCCATTTGGGATGAATCCAGTGTCAGAGGACGTCTTGTAAGTGCTTTAGAATGATGTACTTGTGTGGACATTTCCAACCTGTTTTAAATCCAATTTTAATGGATAACTCCACCTGATGGGTTGACTTTATGCTGGAACATAAATCCACTTTTTAATAGTGAATATTCTGATCGTTGTCAGGTCAAAACATGAGATCTGTTACAACTACAGTACTATAAGTTGTCTTTATGCTGTCAATGTCTTTCAAAGTACTACTTTGTATATACCGGGGGAAACGTGCCATTAGTTTTCCTGTGCCAACATTAAAACACATCATCAAGGGTAGTCAAATGGCATAGAATAAATACAGATTCAGAAAGATTCATCTATACACATCAGTACACTACTGTACTGTAGCAACTGTAGGCCAGCTCACTGGCCCTACTCAGCTGGGAGGGGTTCTTAGGGGAGATGGAGAGATACTCTGAGCTCAGCTTCCTCTCAGGAAGGGTGGAGGGGACAAGCTCTGTGATTACTCTACATGTTACTATTATGTTCTACAGTAACTAAGACCTCCAGATAGGATCAGGGGATCCATTCCTAGAATTCCGGTGTTTTCCGACCCCCACCCCCTGTCCTTTAAGTGGAGTCTAAAATGCTGCATTTATAAGTCGTTGATTTTAAAAGCCAGTATGCAGACTAATAGGATAGACAGCTGTTAGCAAGTCCTTGATGAATTAGCCTAACTCTGCAGGGAGTTGATTTACATTACATAATTGCAGTGGCATTTTTAATTAGAAGGTGTGTGTGTGTGTGTGTTCCAGTCAGTGTGTGTGTGTTCCAGTCAGTGTATGTGTGTGTGTGTGTGTGTGTGTGTGTGTGTGTGTGTGTGTGTGTGTGTGTGTGTGTGTGTGTGTGTGTGTGTGTGTGTGTGTGTGTGTGTGTGTCTCAGTCAGTGTGTGTGTGCTCCAGTCAGTGTGTGTGTGCTCCAGTCAGTGTGTAGTAATGGTGTCAACATCAGCTGTCATTAAAGCACAATGTCTCATGCATTTTTAATGGAGTTTAAACTCACTGGCCGTGTAATGGACGACAGGGTCACTATTGACCCGGTCACATTGATCAGGCCAACAGCTCCGCTAGTCTCTAAACTGGTTGAACTATGAACTGGTCTGTCTCACTCACTGGTGTGTACTAAATGGCACCCTATTCCCTTCACCCATTGGGCTCTGGTCAAAGTAAGGGGCACTATATAGGGAATAGGGTGCAATTTGGGACATACCCCCCCAGTCCCCTGCTATGACCCTAATTGGCATGACACTCAATATATATTCTCCAATCAATACGGTTATCAATATCATTCACTTCTTTCTCACAGAGGTACAGTGTATTAAAGTGATGGACAGCTTTTTTTAAAGGGGCGTTCTGGGATTCTGAAGGGGTAAGACAGTTCAACTAAGTTCAGTCATGTTATATACTTTAAGAATCAACGGCTATATATCATTACTTTAAAACCCCTTCAAATGGATGTACTAATCCCAGATTGCCCATTTAGAGCAGTCAGAGAAATGAACTAGAGCATTGCTTTCCTTTAGCGGTAGTCTGTGCTTTAAGCAAGCTCCTCTTGTTCAATGACAAGCCAAACATCATGTAGGCAATGGAATCAAAACAATAGAAAGGGAAAGGAGGATACCTAGTCAGTTGTCCAACTGAAATGTGTCTTCCGCATTTAACCCAACCCCTCTGAATCAGAGAGGTGCGGGGGGCTGCCTTAATCAACATCCATGTCTTCGGTGCCCGGGGAACAGGGGGTTAACTGCCTTGTTCAGGGGCAGACAACAGAAGAGCTGCCTACTGTCCTTCACCCGTGCTAACTTTCCTTGTCTTTCATGTGTTTCACACTTGCTCTGTTTGACACTATTAATGTGACTTGGTGTATCAGTGCCCCGTTCTCTATGCCCTGGCAAACTTAACCAGGGCCATGTTTGTGTCCCAAATGGCACCCTATTCCCAACATAGTGCACCACTTCTGACCACGTCCAAAAGTAATACACTATATAAGGAATAGGGTGCCATGTGGGACACGTGGGTCTGCCTGTCTAGTAACTACCCTCTCCCTCTCTGCCAGGCCAAAACCCTGCGGAAGCTGATTCAGCAGACGTTCAAACAGTTTGCCAACATGAATGATGACCAGAGCATCCTCAAGTTCCTGGAGATTCTGGCGCCCGTCTACAGATATGATAAGGAGTGTTTTAAATGTGCTCTCGGGGTAGGCTGAATTTCACTTGATTGGGTTTCAAATAAAACATATAGCGTCAAGATGGGCATTTTAAGAATCCCAGAGAATGACTCGTACTGAACACGACTGAACTCGTACTGAACACGACTGAACTCGTACTGAACCCGACTGAACCCGTACTGAACCCGACTGAACCCGTACTGAACACGACTGAACTCGTACTGAACACGACTGAACTCGTACTGAACACGACTGAACTCGTACTGAACACGACTGAACACGACTGAACTCGTACTGAACTCGTACTGAACTCGTACTGAACACGACTGAACTCGTACTGAACACGACTGAACACGACTGAACACGACTGAACTCGTACTGAACACGACTGAACTCGTACTGAACACGACTGAACTCGTACTGAACACGACTGAACTCGTACTGAACACGACTGAACACGACTGAACTCGTACTGAACACGACTGAACACGACTGAACTCGTACTGAACACGACTGAACTCGTACTGAACACGACTGAACTCGTACTGAACACGACTGAACACGACTGAACTCGTACTGAACACGACTGAACTCGTACTGAACACGACTGAATGCGTTGTACTTGTTTTCTCAGCAATTCTTTGGTAGTTAGGTGTGTTTTTCTTAGACAGTGGAGCAATGCCTGGGATATTATGGTTGTATTTGGGTGGGTCTTGTCTGCATCTCTGTAGCTTAAATAAAAAATGACCAGCGTCATAGTGCCCCCTACTGGCCATAAGGAAAACAACAGTTGTTGTTTTTTGTTTCCCAGCAATGACAAGAGATGGTAACAATTAATCTAGCATTCCCTCAGATCTACTTCAAACAGTTCAAATGATGTAGCAGATGTGTTTTCATGGTTATGAGTTGGCACTTTGAATTCGACAGTATGAACTCTCAACTTAAATGTCATTGTGTGTGCGTCGCTCTTTTCCTCTTGTTGATTTGTGACTGAACTGAAAACATTTCTCAAGTCTTCTTTTTGTTTTTCTCTCCGTCTTCCTTTCCTCCTGACAGTTGAGCTGGGTCATCCAAGTAGAGCTAGCCATTGGACCTGAGGAGGGCATTAGCTACCTTACAGACAAGGGTTTGACTGTGAGTCGGAAATGTTCATTTCAATATGTATTGTGTTGTGTATCCTTGTCCTGCATCTCCACACAAACAAGCACAGCCATTACAGTTGCACAACTTATAGTTTTGACTGAAACCAAAGACGTCAAACTGAAGATATTTAGGACATGGTGTGGTTTTCCTCGAAGAACAGCTGTCCAAACACTACTTGTAACCTAGGAGCTGGTCTCTCTTCCATCTCTTCACTATACAATATCTATCTGCCCTGAAATATTGACATGAATGAACTGGGATTTTCAAAGAGTATTCCTGATCATTTTCATGTTGTCCTCAGGGGCTGAGGTAATGAAACACATGTGTGTGTTTCTGTCTGTGTGTGTGTGTGTGTGTGTGTGTGTGTGTGTGTGTGTGTGTGTGTGTGTGTGTGTGTGTGTGTGTGTGTGTGTGTGTGTGTGTGTGTGTGTGTGTGTGTGTGTGTGTGTGTGTGTGTGTGTCTGTCTGTGTCTGTCTGTCCTTGTGTGTGTGTGAAAATCTTCTCAAAATGGCCCAAGGATTTTTGTTGTTTTACACATCAAACTGAGGGTATCAGATGTGTTCCTTGTTATATCACCGTGAGCCATGGCTTTGAGAGGTTAGTTCTGGAAACCATGAGACCCCTCTCGTTCAAAGGATACGCCAAAAACATCCCTCTCAACAACAAAAAATGTGCAGCTTGAAATGGAATGTTTTCACTGAACGAATAGATGGATAACACAAAATACAGCTTCCTGAGAAATACTGTGACCATTTTAAAGTTAAAATGGAATCATCATTACTTTAGGAGTCATCTGAAACGTTGTACATTGACACATATTTTGCTCCCTTGCATGCACTTTAATGAATGGATTGATTGATTGCTCTTCTCCAGCCAACACACCTGGCCAACTTCACCCAGGTGCAGACCATTGGATACTCCGTCATGGAGGACAAGGAGAGGAAGGGCATGCTGCAGCTCAACGTGGCCGGTGCTGCTGAGGTACCAATCAACCATTTCATAATAACCCTTACATTACCATGAGGTTGACTTGTACATGATGCATTCAACATGAGTAAATGTGCACACATTGATATAACCTTTGTGAATAGTGCTAATTTGACCTAATATTAGATCACTTTTTTTCAGCCAAGTCCCCCTCCCCCTCCCTGTGTACTCGTATTGTGTTTTTATTGAGATTTTCCTTTGTGTCAATATCTGCTTTCAATTTACTACTATTGGAAGTGGAAGTAGCATGTGAAACATGGATTTCTTGGGATGGATTTTTCACTTAGCAGAACAGTGGACATAAGTGTTCCATTTCCTTCACTCTGGGCCCCCCCCCCCCCCCCCCTGTATGAATGGACCCTTTCATTTGTGATGGGCTGGCCATAGAGGATTATTATAGTATTATGTTACTACTCTGTCTGCCATAGAGGATTATTATAGTATTGTGTTGCTTCTCTGTCTGCCATAGAGGATTATTATAGTATTATGTTACTACTCTGTCTGCCATAAAGGATTATTATAGTATTGTGTTGCTTCTGTCTGCCATAGAGGATTGTTATAGTATTGGGTTACTACTCTGTCTGCCATAGAGGATTATTATAGTATTGGGTTACTACTCTGCCTGTCAGTCAGCGGTAGCGCAGAGCACATGTCCCAAATGGCACCCTATTTAGTGCACTACTTTTGACCAGAGCCATATGCGCCCTAGACCAAAGTAGTGCACTATAAAGGGAATAGGGTGCCATCTTGGACGCACGCCAGGAGTAAGATGTGGCGGCTGGTAAAGTGAGGAACACAGTCACAGTGCTATACTGTAGTCATCTGTTCACTGTGGTATTACTGTTGTTATGAATCAGCACAGGAAGGAAGTTATGTCAGTGGATC